>NW_026688382.1:0-73157 GCF_030445035.2 Dasypus novemcinctus | reverse complement strand
GAGAGCGGCTCCGTTGCCCAAAGTCAGAGGCAAAACTTCCACCGCTAGGGGCCACTGTAGGATAGGAATAGTTCCTTCCTCACACTTGCTGGGGGGCAGAGGGCTGAGTTCTAAGGCAGGGGGAGGGGCAGGGCCCCTTGCAGAAGGGGCTGTGGGGGAAGGGACCCCTGGGCCAGATCTGGGGCTGCTGGGAGAGCCCCCTCTCCATGCCATAGCTCACCTGACCCAGGCCAAGGGTCTGGGTTGGGCCAGGCTGCCAGCCAGACCCGTCTGAAGAGGGCTTTCCTTGCCCACCAAAGTCCCCGAGGCCTCCTCAAGCGGGGGCCTACCTAGGGCCGGCCGGCGTTGCCCTGCAGGTCTCTCCCACGGCCATGGTCACAGACATGCTGTCTCCCATCGCCGTCACCTCCACCTTGTGTCAGGGGAACCCCGGCCTTTCCCACCGGTGACCTGCGGGCTTCGGCCTGGGCTCCCGGCCAGGCCTGCAGAGGCCTGTCTCCCGGAGAGCACAGGCCCAGAGTCTTCCCTCTCCCTTGTCAAGGACCTCTCTTTCTCTGCGTTTCTTTGGTGGGACGAGAGGGGCCCCAGAGCACCCCGACGACTCTGAGCAATCAGCCTGCCCTTTCTCCTCTCGCCCACCTTTTTGGGACCGTACGAACGAACGAGCATTTCTCTCGGCTCTGGGGCCGGGGGACGCAAAACGAAACTGCTTACCTCTTGGGTGGTGAGACACTTGCGTGGAAATCATTTCTGCTCACTTGAGGCAGGCACTGCGGTCAAGTGGGCTTCCAGGTCCAGGTGTTCCATGGACCGGGTATATTCTAAGCGGCCATCGTGACCGTCCAAAGCGGACGTATGGGTTGTTTGGGCCTTGACTCGAGTCGTAACCATCCGTTTTGGGGGGAAAAAAAGTGAGAACCCATCATCTTAAGCACACTTCCCTCTGCCAGAGCACGCCACGCAACCAGGTGATGTTCCTACTGATTGCCGTTCCAAGCTACCATAGCGGCCAATGCCGCAGGGATACCGTCCAGATTTCCAAACCGAAGCAGATAGCCCTTCTCGCCGAGGCGCAGCTGCCTGGTCGATCAAGCCCCAGGCCCTGGTGCTCCTGAGGGCTGCGGGGACACCCAGGACTACGCTGCTGATGGCAGGTGGCTCCGGGCCTCAGTGCCCTGCCAGTGGGCTCTACTGGGGAATCCGTGCTCTCGCACGCGGGGGAGGGGGGATTCGGTTGCAGGGGGGCCTCCCTACACATGCCTCTTCTTCTGTCACTTTGGCTGCGGCTGAGCCTGGCACTGGGTGCGTGCATGCTCAGGAGACAGGCTTCTGCGTGTCTCTGGACAGGCCCCGTGCCAGCTGGGACCTGAGCCCCAGCGCAGGTGCACCACCTGCGCTCAGGTTCCTTGGACCGGCCCAGGTCAGCCGAGAGGGAGGAGAACACGGTCCTCACCGCGGAGGGAAGCAAAAGTGCCGACACCTGCCAGCGGGAGAGCCGCATCCAGCAGCCCTGTGGGATCTAAGCCCCCTCTCGCCCCATCCGCTGCCTCCCTCCTCAGCCCCTCCTTTCGGGGCGCCCGGACGGCGCCCGGGGTAGGGGTGGGGGAGGGGCAGGGGCAAGCGCCAGGCCTCCCGCGCCGCCGTACACCGCTCTCTGACGCCCGCAAAGCCGGGACCAAAGCGCAGGCGCCCCGGCCCGCTGGGCCGGCCACGCCCACCGCCGCCCTGGCGCGCAGGCGCCACTCACCCCGCCCCCAGCAGACTCGCCCCGACCCCGCCCCTCCTGGGTGCTCTGGAGACGGTGGCCACTGGCGCGAGGTGCCCAAGCCCGGGAGAGGGAAGACGGTGGTGATGGATTGGGGGAGGGGGCGGGGAGGCGTTTTCTGCACTCGGGAGTGGTCCCCGGTGGCAGTGCCGGGACAGATGAGGCCAATAGGCATCCTGCCGAAACCCACCCGATGCACTTCGGGCAGCGCGTCCACTGCCAGGAAAACCTCCAGCGCTGGGGGAAGCGGGCTTCCAAAATGTATACAGCGAATGCCAGCAGGAGGCCACGGGGACGCGACGGAAGGGGTGGCCGACGTGGGTGGAGCCTGCTGGGTGGGGACTGGGCCAGGAGAGAAGCTCTGCTATGCTGTCCTGGACAGTTGTTCCCTCCCGTCTGTCTGGTGAAAAGCCAAGAGACAGAAGAAGCTCCAGCAACAAGAGAGCGGCTCCGTTGCCCAAAGTCAGAGGCAAAACTTCCACCGCTAGGGGCCACTGTAGGATAGGAATAGTTCCTTCCTCACACTTGCTGGGGAGCAGAGGGCTGAGTTCTAAGGCAGGGGGAGGGGCAGGGCCCCTTGCAGAAGGGGCTGTGGGGGAAGGGACCCCTGGGCCAGATCTGGGGCTGCTGGGAGAGCCCCCTCTCCATGCCATAGCTCACCTGACCCAGGCCAAGGGTCTGGGTTGGGCCAGGCTGCCAGACCCATCTGAAGAGGGGTTTCCTTGCCCACCAAAGTCCCCGAGGCCTCCTCAAGCGGGGGCCTACCTAGGGCCGGCCGGCGTTGCCCTGCAAGTCTCTCCCACGGCCATGGTCACAGACATGCTGTCTCCCATCGCCGTCACCTCCACCTTGTGTCAGGGGAACCCCGGCCTTTCCCACCGGTGACCTGCGGGCTTCGGCCTGGGCTCCCGGCCAGGCCTGCAGAGGCCTGTCTCCCGGAGAGCACAGGCCCAGAGTCTTCCCTCTCCCTTGTCAAGGACCTCTCTTTCTCTGCGTTTCTTTGGTGGGACGAGAGGGGCCCCAGAGCACCCCGACGACTCTGAGCAATCAGCCTGCCCTTTCTCCTCTCGCCCACCTTTTTGGGACCGTACGAACGAACGAGCATTTCTCTCGGCTCTGGGGCCGGGGGACGCAAAACGAAACTGCTTACCTCTTGGGTGGTGAGACACTTGCGTGGAAATCATTTCTGCTCACTTGAGGCAGGCACTGCGGTAAAGTGGGCTTCCAGGTCCAGGTGTTCCATGGACCGGGTATATTCTAAGCGGCCATCGTGACCGTCCAAAGCGGACGTATGGGTTGTTTGGGCCTTGACTCGAGTCGTAACCATCCGTTTTGCGGGGAAAAATGTGAGAACCCATCATCTTAAGCACACTTCCCTCTGCCAGAGCACGCCACGCAACCAGGTGATGTTCCTACTGATTGCCGTTCCAAGCTACCATAGCGGCCAATGCCGCAGGGATACCGTCCAGATTTCCAAACCGAAGCAGATAGCCCTTCTCGCCGAGGCGCAGCTGCCTGGTCGATCAAGCCCCAGGCCCTGGTGCTCCTGAGGGCTGCGGGGACACCCAGGACTACGCTGCTGATGGCAGGTGGCTCCGGGCCTCAGTGCCCTGCCAGTGGGCTCTACTGGGGAATCCGTGCTCTCGCACGCGGGGGAGGGGGGATTCGGTTGCAGGGGGGCCTCCCTACACATGCCTCTTCTTCTGTCACTTTGGCTGCGGCTGAGCCTGGCACTGGGTGCGTGCATGCTCAGGAGACAGGCTTCTGCGTGTCTCTGGACAGGCCCCGTGCCAGCTGGGACCTGAGCCCCAGCGCAGGTGCACCACCTGCGCTCAGGTTCCTTGGACCGGCCCAGGTCAGCCGAGAGGGAGGAGAACACGGTCCTCACCGCGGAGGGAAGCAAAAGTGCCGACACCTGCCAGCGGGAGAGCCGCATCCAGCAGCCCCGTGGGATCTAAGCCCCCTCTCGCCCCATCCGCTGCCCCCCTCCTCGGCCCCTCCTTTCGGGGCGCCCGGACGGCGCCCGGGGCAGGGGTGGGGGAGGGGCAGGGGCAAGCGCCAGGCCTCCCGCGCCGCCGTAGACCGCTCTCTGACGCCCGCAAAGCCGGGGCCAAAGCGCAGGCGCCCCGGCCCGCTGGGCCGGCCACGCCCACCGCCGCCCTGGCGCGCAGGCGCCACTCACCCCGCCCCCCGGCAGACTCGCCCCGACCCCGCCCCTCCTGGTTGCCCTGGAGACGGTGGCCACTGGCGCGAGGTGCCCAAGCCCGGGAGAGGGAAGACGGTGGTGAGGGATTGGGGGAGGGGGCGGGGAGGCGTTTTCTGCACTCGGGAGTGGTCCCCGGTGGCAGTGCCGGGACAGATGAGGCCAATAGGCATCCTGCCGAAACCCACCCGATGCACTTCGGGCAGCGCGTCCACTGCCAGGAAAACCTCCAGCGCTGGGGGAAGCGGGCTTCCAAAATGTCTACACCGAATGCCACCAGGAGGCCACGGGGACGCGACGGAAGGGGTGGCCGACGTGGGCGGAGCCTGCTGGGTGGGGACTGGGCCAGGAGAGAAGCTCTGCTATGCTGTCCTGGACAGTTGTTCCCTCCCGTCTGTCTGGCGAAAAGCCAAGAGACAGAAGAAGCTCCAGGAACAAGAGAGCGGCTCCGTTGCCCAAAGTCAGAGGCAAAACTTCCACCGCTAGGGGCCACTGTAGGATAGGAATAGTTCCTTCCTCACACTTGCTGGGGGGCAGAGGGCTGAGTTCTAAGGCAGGGGGAGGGGCAGGGCCCCTTGCAGAAGGGGCTGTGGGGGAAGGGACCCCTGGGCCAGATCTGGGGCTGCTGGGAGAGCCCCCTCTCCATGCCATAGCTCACCTGACCCAGGCCAAGGGTCTGGGTTGGGCCAGGCTGCCAGCCAGACCCGTCTGAAGAGGGCTTTCCTTGCCCACCAAAGTCCCCGAGGCCTCCTCAAGCGGGGGCCTACCTAGGGCCGGCCGGCGTTGCCCTGCAGGTCTCTCCCACGGCCATGGTCACAGACATGCTGTCTCCCATCGCCGTCACCTCCACCTTGTGTCAGGGGAACCCCGGCCTTTCCCACCGGTGACCTGCGGGCTTCGGCCTGGGCTCCCGGCCAGGCCTGCAGAGGCCTGTCTCCCGGAGAGCACAGGCCCAGAGTCTTCCCTCTCCCTTGTCAAGGACCTCTCTTTCTCTGCGTTTCTTTGGTGGGACGAGAGGGGCCCCAGAGCACCCCGACGACTCTGAGCAATCAGCCTGCCCTTTCTCCTCTCGCCCACCTTTTTGGGACCGTACGAACGAACGAGCATTTCTCTCGGCTCTGGGGCCGGGGGACGCAAAACGAAACTGCTTACCTCTTGGGTGGTGAGACACTTGCGTGGAAATCATTTCTGCTCACTTGAGGCAGGCACTGCGGTCAAGTGGGCTTCCAGGTCCAGGTGTTCCATGGACCGGGTATATTCTAAGCGGCCATCGTGACCGTCCAAAGCGGACGTATGGGTTGTTTGGGCCTTGACTCGAGTCGTAACCATCCGTTTTGGGGGGAAAAAAAGTGAGAACCCATCATCTTAAGCACACTTCCCTCTGCCAGAGCACGCCACGCAACCAGGTGATGTTCCTACTGATTGCCGTTCCAAGCTACCGTAGCGGCCAATGCCGCAGGGATACCGTCCAGATTTCCAAACCGAAGCAGATAGCCCTTCTCGCCGAGGCGCAGCTGCCTGGTCGATCAAGCCCCAGGCCCTGGTGCTCCTGAGGGCTGCGGGGACACCCAGGACTACGCTGCTGATGGCAGGTGGCTCCGGGCCTCAGTGCCCTGCCAGTGGGCTCTACTGGGGAATCCGTGCTCTCGCACGCGGGGGAGGGGGGATTCGGTTGCAGGGGGGCCTCCCTACACATGCCTCTTCTTCTGTCACTTTGGCTGCGGCTGAGCCTGGCACTGGGTGCGTGCATGCTCAGGAGACAGGCTTCTGCGTGTCTCTGGACAGGCCCCGTGCCAGCTGGGACCTGAGCCCCAGCGCAGGTGCACCACCTGCGCTCAGGTTCCTTGGACCGGCCCAGGTCAGCCGAGAGGGAGGAGAACACGGTCCTCACCGCGGAGGGAAGCAAAAGTGCCGACACCTGCCAGCGGGAGAGCCGCATCCAGCAGCCCTGTGGGATCTAAGCCCCCTCTCGCCCCATCCGCTGCCTCCCTCCTCAGCCCCTCCTTTCGGGGCGCCCGGACGGCGCCCGGGGTAGGGGTGGGGGAGGGGCAGGGGCAAGCGCCAGGCCTCCCGCGCCGCCGTACACCGCTCTCTGACGCCCGCAAAGCCGGGACCAAAGCGCAGGCGCCCCGGCCCGCTGGGCCGGCCACGCCCACCGCCGCCCTGGCGCGCAGGCGCCACTCACCCCGCCCCCAGCAGACTCGCCCCGACCCCGCCCCTCCTGGGTGCTCTGGAGACGGTGGCCACTGGCGCGAGGTGCCCAAGCCCGGGAGAGGGAAGACGGTGGTGATGGATTGGGGGAGGGGGCGGGGAGGCGTTTTCTGCACTCGGGAGTGGTCCCCGGTGGCAGTGCCGGGACAGATGAGGCCAATAGGCATCCTGCCGAAACCCACCCGATGCACTTCGGGCAGCGCGTCCACTGCCAGGAAAACCTCCAGCGCTGGGGGAAGCGGGCTTCCAAAATGTATACAGCGAATGCCAGCAGGAGGCCACGGGGACGCGACGGAAGGGGTGGCCGACGTGGGTGGAGCCTGCTGGGTGGGGACTGGGCCAGGAGAGAAGCTCTGCTATGCTGTCCTGGACAGTTGTTCCCTCCCGTCTGTCTGGTGAAAAGCCAAGAGACAGAAGAAGCTCCAGCAACAAGAGAGCGGCTCCGTTGCCCAAAGTCAGAGGCAAAACTTCCACCGCTAGGGGCCACTGTAGGATAGGAATAGTTCCTTCCTCACACTTGCTGGGGAGCAGAGGGCTGAGTTCTAAGGCAGGGGGAGGGGCAGGGCCCCTTGCAGAAGGGGCTGTGGGGGAAGGGACCCCTGGGCCAGATCTGGGGCTGCTGGGAGAGCCCCCTCTCCATGCCATAGCTCACCTGACCCAGGCCAAGGGTCTGGGTTGGGCCAGGCTGCCAGACCCATCTGAAGAGGGGTTTCCTTGCCCACCAAAGTCCCCGAGGCCTCCTCAAGCGGGGGCCTACCTAGGGCCGGCCGGCGTTGCCCTGCAAGTCTCTCCCACGGCCATGGTCACAGACATGCTGTCTCCCATCGCCGTCACCTCCACCTTGTGTCAGGGGAACCCCGGCCTTTCCCACCGGTGACCTGCGGGCTTCGGCCTGGGCTCCCGGCCAGGCCTGCAGAGGCCTGTCTCCCGGAGAGCACAGGCCCAGAGTCTTCCCTCTCCCTTGTCAAGGACCTCTCTTTCTCTGCGTTTCTTTGGTGGGACGAGAGGGGCCCCAGAGCACCCCGACGACTCTGAGCAATCAGCCTGCCCTTTCTCCTCTCGCCCACCTTTTTGGGACCGTACGAACGAACGAGCATTTCTCTCGGCTCTGGGGCCGGGGGACGCAAAACGAAACTGCTTACCTCTTGGGTGGTGAGACACTTGCGTGGAAATCATTTCTGCTCACTTGAGGCAGGCACTGCGGTAAAGTGGGCTTCCAGGTCCAGGTGTTCCATGGACCGGGTATATTCTAAGCGGCCATCGTGACCGTCCAAAGCGGACGTATGGGTTGTTTGGGCCTTGACTCGAGTCGTAACCATCCGTTTTGCGGGGAAAAATGTGAGAACCCATCATCTTAAGCACACTTCCCTCTGCCAGAGCACGCCACGCAACCAGGTGATGTTCCTACTGATTGCCGTTCCAAGCTACCATAGCGGCCAATGCCGCAGGGATACCGTCCAGATTTCCAAACCGAAGCAGATAGCCCTTCTCGCCGAGGCGCAGCTGCCTGGTCGATCAAGCCCCAGGCCCTGGTGCTCCTGAGGGCTGCGGGGACACCCAGGACTACGCTGATGATGGCAGGTGGCTCCGGGCCTCAGTGCCCTGCCAGTGGGCTCTACTGGGGAATCCGTGCTCTCGCACGCGGGGGAGGGGGGATTCGGTTGCAGGGGGGCCTCCCTACACATGCCTCTTCTTCTGTCACTTTGGCTGCGGCTGAGCCTGGCACTGGGTGCGTGCATGCTCAGGAGACAGGCTTCTGCGTGTCTCTGGACAGGCCCCGTGCCAGCTGGGACCTGAGCCCCAGCGCAGGTGCACCACCTGCGCTCAGGTTCCTTGGACCGGCCCAGGTCAGCCGAGAGGGAGGAGAACACGGTCCTCACCGCGGAGGGAAGCAAAAGTGCCGACACCTGCCAGCGGGAGAGCCGCATCCAGCAGCCCCGTGGGATCTAAGCCCCCTCTCGCCCCATCCGCTGCCCCCCTCCTCGGCCCCTCCTTTCGGGGCGCCCGGACGGCGCCCGGGGCAGGGGTGGGGGAGGGGCAGGGGCAAGCGCCAGGCCTCCCGCGCCGCCGTAGACCGCTCTCTGACGCCCGCAAAGCCGGGGCCAAAGCGCAGGCGCCCCGGCCCGCTGGGCCGGCCACGCCCACCGCCGCCCTGGCGCGCAGGCGCCACTCACCCCGCCCCCGGCAGACTCGCCCCGACCCCGCCCCTCCTGGTTGCCCTGGAGACGGTGGCCACTGGCGCGAGGTGCCCAAGCCCGGGAGAGGGAAGACGGTGGTGAGGGATTGGGGGAGGGGGCGGGGAGGCGTTTTCTGCACTCGGGAGTGGTCCCCGGTGGCAGTGCCGGGACAGATGAGGCCAATAGGCATCCTGCCGAAACCCACCCGATGCACTTCGGGCAGCGCGTCCACTGCCAGGAAAACCTCCAGCGCTGGGGGAAGCGGGCTTCCAAAATGTCTACACCGAATGCCACCAGGAGGCCACGGGGACGCGACGGAAGGGGTGGCCGACGTGGGCGGAGCCTGCTGGGTGGGGACTGGGCCAGGAGAGAAGCTCTGCTATGCTGTCCTGGACAGTTGTTCCCTCCCGTCTGTCTGGCGAAAAGCCAAGAGACAGAAGAAGCTCCAGGAACAAGAGAGCGGCTCCGTTGCCCAAAGTCAGAGGCAAAACTTCCACCGCTAGGGGCCACTGTAGGATAGGAATAGTTCCTTCCTCACACTTGCTGGGGGGCAGAGGGCTGAGTTCTAAGGCAGGGGGAGGGGCAGGGCCCCTTGCAGAAGGGGCTGTGGGGGAAGGGACCCCTGGGCCAGATCTGGGGCTGCTGGGAGAGCCCCCTCTCCATGCCATAGCTCACCTGACCCAGGCCAAGGGTCTGGGTTGGGCCAGGCTGCCAGCCAGACCCGTCTGAAGAGGGCTTTCCTTGCCCACCAAAGTCCCCGAGGCCTCCTCAAGCGGGGGCCTACCTAGGGCCGGCCGGCGTTGCCCTGCAGGTCTCTCCCACGGCCATGGTCACAGACATGCTGTCTCCCATCGCCGTCACCTCCACCTTGTGTCAGGGGAACCCCGGCCTTTCCCACCGGTGACCTGCGGGCTTCGGCCTGGGCTCCCGGCCAGGCCTGCAGAGGCCTGTCTCCCGGAGAGCACAGGCCCAGAGTCTTCCCTCTCCCTTGTCAAGGACCTCTCTTTCTCTGCGTTTCTTTGGTGGGACGAGAGGGGCCCCAGAGCACCCCGACGACTCTGAGCAATCAGCCTGCCCTTTCTCCTCTCGCCCACCTTTTTGGGACCGTACGAACGAACGAGCATTTCTCTCGGCTCTGGGGCCGGGGGACGCAAAACGAAACTGCTTACCTCTTGGGTGGTGAGACACTTGCGTGGAAATCATTTCTGCTCACTTGAGGCAGGCACTGCGGTCAAGTGGGCTTCCAGGTCCAGGTGTTCCATGGACCGGGTATATTCTAAGCGGCCATCGTGACCGTCCAAAGCGGACGTATGGGTTGTTTGGGCCTTGACTCGAGTCGTAACCATCCGTTTTGGGGGGAAAAAAAGTGAGAACCCATCATCTTAAGCACACTTCCCTCTGCCAGAGCACGCCACGCAACCAGGTGATGTTCCTACTGATTGCCGTTCCAAGCTACCGTAGCGGCCAATGCCGCAGGGATACCGTCCAGATTTCCAAACCGAAGCAGATAGCCCTTCTCGCCGAGGCGCAGCTGCCTGGTCGATCAAGCCCCAGGCCCTGGTGCTCCTGAGGGCTGCGGGGACACCCAGGACTACGCTGCTGATGGCAGGTGGCTCCGGGCCTCAGTGCCCTGCCAGTGGGCTCTACTGGGGAATCCGTGCTCTCGCACGCGGGGGAGGGGGGATTCGGTTGCAGGGGGGCCTCCCTACACATGCCTCTTCTTCTGTCACTTTGGCTGCGGCTGAGCCTGGCACTGGGTGCGTGCATGCTCAGGAGACAGGCTTCTGCGTGTCTCTGGACAGGCCCTGTGCCAGCTGGGACCTGAGCCCCAGCGCAGGTGCACCACCTGCGCTCAGGTTCCTTGGACCGGCCCAGGTCAGCCGAGAGGGAGGAGAACACGGTCCTCACCGCGGAGGGAAGCAAAAGTGCCGACACCTGCCAGCGGGAGAGCCGCATCCAGCAGCCCTGTGGGATCTAAGCCCCCTCTCGCCCCATCCGCTGCCTCCCTCCTCAGCCCCTCCTTTCGGGGCGCCCGGACGGCGCCCGGGGTAGGGGTGGGGGAGGGGCAGGGGCAAGCGCCAGGCCTCCCGCGCCGCCGTACACCGCTCTCTGACGCCCGCAAAGCCGGGACCAAAGCGCAGGCGCCCCGGCCCGCTGGGCCGGCCACGCCCACCGCCGCCCTGGCGCGCAGGCGCCACTCACCCCGCCCCCAGCAGACTCGCCCCGACCCCGCCCCTCCTGGGTGCTCTGGAGACGGTGGCCACTGGCGCGAGGTGCCCAAGCCCGGGAGAGGGAAGACGGTGGTGATGGATTGGGGGAGGGGGCGGGGAGGCGTTTTCTGCACTCGGGAGTGGTCCCCGGTGGCAGTGCCGGGACAGATGAGGCCAATAGGCATCCTGCCGAAACCCACCCGATGCACTTCGGGCAGCGCGTCCACTGCCAGGAAAACCTCCAGCGCTGGGGGAAGCGGGCTTCCAAAATGTATACAGCGAATGCCAGCAGGAGGCCACGGGGACGCGACGGAAGGGGTGGCCGACGTGGGTGGAGCCTGCTGGGTGGGGACTGGGCCAGGAGAGAAGCTCTGCTATGCTGTCCTGGACAGTTGTTCCCTCCCGTCTGTCTGGTGAAAAGCCAAGAGACAGAAGAAGCTCCAGCAACAAGAGAGCGGCTCCGTTGCCCAAAGTCAGAGGCAAAACTTCCACCGCTAGGGGCCACTGTAGGATAGGAATAGTTCCTTCCTCACACTTGCTGGGGAGCAGAGGGCTGAGTTCTAAGGCAGGGGGAGGGGCAGGGCCCCTTGCAGAAGGGGCTGTGGGGGAAGGGACCCCTGGGCCAGATCTGGGGCTGCTGGGAGAGCCCCCTCTCCATGCCATAGCTCACCTGACCCAGGCCAAGGGTCTGGGTTGGGCCAGGCTGCCAGACCCATCTGAAGAGGGGTTTCCTTGCCCACCAAAGTCCCCGAGGCCTCCTCAAGCGGGGGCCTACCTAGGGCCGGCCGGCGTTGCCCTGCAAGTCTCTCCCACGGCCATGGTCACAGACATGCTGTCTCCCATCGCCGTCACCTCCACCTTGTGTCAGGGGAACCCCGGCCTTTCCCACCGGTGACCTGCGGGCTTCGGCCTGGGCTCCCGGCCAGGCCTGCAGAGGCCTGTCTCCCGGAGAGCACAGGCCCAGAGTCTTCCCTCTCCCTTGTCAAGGACCTCTCTTTCTCTGCGTTTCTTTGGTGGGACGAGAGGGGCCCCAGAGCACCCCGACGACTCTGAGCAATCAGCCTGCCCTTTCTCCTCTCGCCCACCTTTTTGGGACCGTACGAACGAACGAGCATTTCTCTCGGCTCTGGGGCCGGGGGACGCAAAACGAAACTGCTTACCTCTTGGGTGGTGAGACACTTGCGTGGAAATCATTTCTGCTCACTTGAGGCAGGCACTGCGGTAAAGTGGGCTTCCAGGTCCAGGTGTTCCATGGACCGGGTATATTCTAAGCGGCCATCGTGACCGTCCAAAGCGGACGTATGGGTTGTTTGGGCCTTGACTCGAGTCGTAACCATCCGTTTTGCGGGGAAAAATGTGAGAACCCATCATCTTAAGCACACTTCCCTCTGCCAGAGCACGCCACGCAACCAGGTGATGTTCCTACTGATTGCCGTTCCAAGCTACCATAGCGGCCAATGCCGCAGGGATACCGTCCAGATTTCCAAACCGAAGCAGATAGCCCTTCTCGCCGAGGCGCAGCTGCCTGGTCGATCAAGCCCCAGGCCCTGGTGCTCCTGAGGGCTGCGGGGACACCCAGGACTACGCTGCTGATGGCAGGTGGCTCCGGGCCTCAGTGCCCTGCCAGTGGGCTCTACTGGGGAATCCGTGCTCTCGCACGCGGGGGAGGGGGGATTCGGTTGCAGGGGGGCCTCCCTACACATGCCTCTTCTTCTGTCACTTTGGCTGCGGCTGAGCCTGGCACTGGGTGCGTGCATGCTCAGGAGACAGGCTTCTGCGTGTCTCTGGACAGGCCCCGTGCCAGCTGGGACCTGAGCCCCAGCGCAGGTGCACCACCTGCGCTCAGGTTCCTTGGACCGGCCCAGGTCAGCCGAGAGGGAGGAGAACACGGTCCTCACCGCGGAGGGAAGCAAAAGTGCCGACACCTGCCAGCGGGAGAGCCGCATCCAGCAGCCCCGTGGGATCTAAGCCCCCTCTCGCCCCATCCGCTGCCCCCCTCCTCGGCCCCTCCTTTCGGGGCGCCCGGACGGCGCCCGGGGCAGGGGTGGGGGAGGGGCAGGGGCAAGCGCCAGGCCTCCCGCGCCGCCGTAGACCGCTCTCTGACGCCCGCAAAGCCGGGGCCAAAGCGCAGGCGCCCCGGCCCGCTGGGCCGGCCACGCCCACCGCCGCCCTGGCGCGCAGGCGCCACTCACCCCGCCCCCGGCAGACTCGCCCCGACCCCGCCCCTCCTGGTTGCCCTGGAGACGGTGGCCACTGGCGCGAGGTGCCCAAGCCCGGGAGAGGGAAGACGGTGGTGAGGGATTGGGGGAGGGGGCGGGGAGGCGTTTTCTGCACTCGGGAGTGGTCCCCGGTGGCAGTGCCGGGACAGATGAGGCCAATAGGCATCCTGCCGAAACCCACCCGATGCACTTCGGGCAGCGCGTCCACTGCCAGGAAAACCTCCAGCGCTGGGGGAAGCGGGCTTCCAAAATGTCTACACCGAATGCCACCAGGAGGCCACGGGGACGCGACGGAAGGGGTGGCCGACGTGGGCGGAGCCTGCTGGGTGGGGACTGGGCCAGGAGAGAAGCTCTGCTATGCTGTCCTGGACAGTTGTTCCCTCCCGTCTGTCTGGCGAAAAGCCAAGAGACAGAAGAAGCTCCAGGAACAAGAGAGCGGCTCCGTTGCCCAAAGTCAGAGGCAAAACTTCCACCGCTAGGGGCCACTGTAGGATAGGAATAGTTCCTTCCTCACACTTGCTGGGGGGCAGAGGGCTGAGTTCTAAGGCAGGGGGAGGGGCAGGGCCCCTTGCAGAAGGGGCTGTGGGGGAAGGGACCCCTGGGCCAGATCTGGGGCTGCTGGGAGAGCCCCCTCTCCATGCCATAGCTCACCTGACCCAGGCCAAGGGTCTGGGTTGGGCCAGGCTGCCAGCCAGACCCGTCTGAAGAGGGCTTTCCTTGCCCACCAAAGTCCCCGAGGCCTCCTCAAGCGGGGGCCTACCTAGGGCCGGCCGGCGTTGCCCTGCAGGTCTCTCCCACGGCCATGGTCACAGACATGCTGTCTCCCATCGCCGTCACCTCCACCTTGTGTCAGGGGAACCCCGGCCTTTCCCACCGGTGACCTGCGGGCTTCGGCCTGGGCTCCCGGCCAGGCCTGCAGAGGCCTGTCTCCCGGAGAGCACAGGCCCAGAGTCTTCCCTCTCCCTTGTCAAGGACCTCTCTTTCTCTGCGTTTCTTTGGTGGGACGAGAGGGGCCCCAGAGCACCCCGACGACTCTGAGCAATCAGCCTGCCCTTTCTCCTCTCGCCCACCTTTTTGGGACCGTACGAACGAACGAGCATTTCTCTCGGCTCTGGGGCCGGGGGACGCAAAACGAAACTGCTTACCTCTTGGGTGGTGAGACACTTGCGTGGAAATCATTTCTGCTCACTTGAGGCAGGCACTGCGGTCAAGTGGGCTTCCAGGTCCAGGTGTTCCATGGACCGGGTATATTCTAAGCGGCCATCGTGACCGTCCAAAGCGGACGTATGGGTTGTTTGGGCCTTGACTCGAGTCGTAACCATCCGTTTTGGGGGGAAAAAAAGTGAGAACCCATCATCTTAAGCACACTTCCCTCTGCCAGAGCACGCCACGCAACCAGGTGATGTTCCTACTGATTGCCGTTCCAAGCTACCATAGCGGCCAATGCCGCAGGGATACCGTCCAGATTTCCAAACCGAAGCAGATAGCCCTTCTCGCCGAGGCGCAGCTGCCTGGTCGATCAAGCCCCAGGCCCTGGTGCTCCTGAGGGCTGCGGGGACACCCAGGACTACGCTGCTGATGGCAGGTGGCTCCGGGCCTCAGTGCCCTGCCAGTGGGCTCTACTGGGGAATCCGTGCTCTCGCACGCGGGGGAGGGGGGATTCGGTTGCAGGGGGGCCTCCCTACACATGCCTCTTCTTCTGTCACTTTGGCTGCGGCTGAGCCTGGCACTGGGTGCGTGCATGCTCAGGAGACAGGCTTCTGCGTGTCTCTGGACAGGCCCCGTGCCAGCTGGGACCTGAGCCCCAGCGCAGGTGCACCACCTGCGCTCAGGTTCCTTGGACCGGCCCAGGTCAGCCGAGAGGGAGGAGAACACGGTCCTCACCGCGGAGGGAAGCAAAAGTGCCGACACCTGCCAGCGGGAGAGCCGCAGCCAGCAGCCCTGTGGGATCTAAGCCCCCTCTCGCCCCATCCGCTGCCTCCCTCCTCAGCCCCTCCTTTCGGGGCGCCCGGACGGCGCCCGGGGTAGGGGTGGGGGAGGGGCAGGGGCAAGCGCCAGGCCTCCCGCGCCGCCGTACACCGCTCTCTGACGCCCGCAAAGCCGGGACCAAAGCGCAGGCGCCCCGGCCCGCTGGGCCGGCCACGCCCACCGCCGCCCTGGCGCGCAGGCGCCACTCACCCCGCCCCCAGCAGACTCGCCCCGACCCCGCCCCTCCTGGGTGCTCTGGAGACGGTGGCCACTGGCGCGAGGTGCCCAAGCCCGGGAGAGGGAAGACGGTGGTGATGGATTGGGGGAGGGGGCGGGGAGGCGTTTTCTGCACTCGGGAGTGGTCCCCGGTGGCAGTGCCGGGACAGATGAGGCCAATAGGCATCCTGCCGAAACCCACCCGATGCACTTCGGGCAGCGCGTCCACTGCCAGGAAAACCTCCAGCGCTGGGGGAAGCGGGCTTCCAAAATGTATACAGCGAATGCCAGCAGGAGGCCACGGGGACGCGACGGAAGGGGTGGCCGACGTGGGTGGAGCCTGCTGGGTGGGGACTGGGCCAGGAGAGAAGCTCTGCTATGCTGTCCTGGACAGTTGTTCCCTCCCGTCTGTCTGGTGAAAAGCCAAGAGACAGAAGAAGCTCCAGCAACAAGAGAGCGGCTCCGTTGCCCAAAGTCAGAGGCAAAACTTCCACCGCTAGGGGCCACTGTAGGATAGGAATAGTTCCTTCCTCACACTTGCTGGGGAGCAGAGGGCTGAGTTCTAAGGCAGGGGGAGGGGCAGGGCCCCTTGCAGAAGGGGCTGTGGGGGAAGGGACCCCTGGGCCAGATCTGGGGCTGCTGGGAGAGCCCCCTCTCCATGCCATAGCTCACCTGACCCAGGCCAAGGGTCTGGGTTGGGCCAGGCTGCCAGACCCATCTGAAGAGGGGTTTCCTTGCCCACCAAAGTCCCCGAGGCCTCCTCAAGCGGGGGCCTACCTAGGGCCGGCCGGCGTTGCCCTGCAAGTCTCTCCCACGGCCATGGTCACAGACATGCTGTCTCCCATCGCCGTCACCTCCACCTTGTGTCAGGGGAACCCCGGCCTTTCCCACCGGTGACCTGCGGGCTTCGGCCTGGGCTCCCGGCCAGGCCTGCAGAGGCCTGTCTCCCGGAGAGCACAGGCCCAGAGTCTTCCCTCTCCCTTGTCAAGGACCTCTCTTTCTCTGCGTTTCTTTGGTGGGACGAGAGGGGCCCCAGAGCACCCCGACGACTCTGAGCAATCAGCCTGCCCTTTCTCCTCTCGCCCACCTTTTTGGGACCGTACGAACGAACGAGCATTTCTCTCGGCTCTGGGGCCGGGGGACGCAAAACGAAACTGCTTACCTCTTGGGTGGTGAGACACTTGCGTGGAAATCATTTCTGCTCACTTGAGGCAGGCACTGCGGTAAAGTGGGCTTCCAGGTCCAGGTGTTCCATGGACCGGGTATATTCTAAGCGGCCATCGTGACCGTCCAAAGCGGACGTATGGGTTGTTTGGGCCTTGACTCGAGTCGTAACCATCCGTTTTGCGGGGAAAAATGTGAGAACCCATCATCTTAAGCACACTTCCCTCTGCCAGAGCACGCCACGCAACCAGGTGATGTTCCTACTGATTGCCGTTCCAAGCTACCATAGCGGCCAATGCCGCAGGGATACCGTCCAGATTTCCAAACCGAAGCAGATAGCCCTTCTCGCCGAGGCGCAGCTGCCTGGTCGATCAAGCCCCAGGCCCTGGTGCTCCTGAGGGCTGCGGGGACACCCAGGACTACGCTGCTGATGGCAGGTGGCTCCGGGCCTCAGTGCCCTGCCAGTGGGCTCTACTGGGGAATCCGTGCTCTCGCACGCGGGGGAGGGGGGATTCGGTTGCAGGGGGGCCTCCCTACACATGCCTCTTCTTCTGTCACTTTGGCTGCGGCTGAGCCTGGCACTGGGTGCGTGCATGCTCAGGAGACAGGCTTCTGCGTGTCTCTGGACAGGCCCCGTGCCAGCTGGGACCTGAGCCCCAGCGCAGGTGCACCACCTGCGCTCAGGTTCCTTGGACCGGCCCAGGTCAGCCGAGAGGGAGGAGAACACGGTCCTCACCGCGGAGGGAAGCAAAAGTGCCGACACCTGCCAGCGGGAGAGCCGCATCCAGCAGCCCCGTGGGATCTAAGCCCCCTCTCGCCCCATCCGCTGCCCCCCTCCTCGGCCCCTCCTTTCGGGGCGCCCGGACGGCGCCCGGGGCAGGGGTGGGGGAGGGGCAGGGGCAAGCGCCAGGCCTCCCGCGCCGCCGTAGACCGCTCTCTGACGCCCGCAAAGCCGGGGCCAAAGCGCAGGCGCCCCGGCCCGCTGGGCCGGCCACGCCCACCGCCGCCCTGGCGCGCAGGCGCCACTCACCCCGCCCCCGGCAGACTCGCCCCGACCCCGCCCCTCCTGGTTGCCCTGGAGACGGTGGCCACTGGCGCGAGGTGCCCAAGCCCGGGAGAGGGAAGACGGTGGTGAGGGATTGGGGGAGGGGGCGGGGAGGCGTTTTCTGCACTCGGGAGTGGTCCCCGGTGGCAGTGCCGGGACAGATGAGGCCAATAGGCATCCTGCCGAAACCCACCCGATGCACTTCGGGCAGCGCGTCCACTGCCAGGAAAACCTCCAGCGCTGGGGGAAGCGGGCTTCCAAAATGTCTACACCGAATGCCACCAGGAGGCCACGGGGACGCGACGGAAGGGGTGGCCGACGTGGGCGGAGCCTGCTGGGTGGGGACTGGGCCAGGAGAGAAGCTCTGCTATGCTGTCCTGGACAGTTGTTCCCTCCCGTCTGTCTGGCGAAAAGCCAAGAGACAGAAGAAGCTCCAGGAACAAGAGAGCGGCTCCGTTGCCCAAAGTCAGAGGCAAAACTTCCACCGCTAGGGGCCACTGTAGGATAGGAATAGTTCCTTCCTCACACTTGCTGGGGGGCAGAGGGCTGAGTTCTAAGGCAGGGGGAGGGGCAGGGCCCCTTGCAGAAGGGGCTGTGGGGGAAGGGACCCCTGGCCAGATCTGGGGCTGCTGGGAGAGCCCCCTCTCCATGCCATAGCTCACCTGACCCAGGCCAAGGGTCTGGGTTGGGCCAGGCTGCCAGCCAGACCCGTCTGAAGAGGGCTTTCCTTGCCCACCAAAGTCCCCGAGGCCTCCTCAAGCGGGGGCCTACCTAGGGCCGGCCGGCGTTGCCCTGCAGGTCTCTCCCACGGCCATGGTCACAGACATGCTGTCTCCCATCGCCGTCACCTCCACCTTGTGTCAGGGGAACCCCGGCCTTTCCCACCGGTGACCTGCGGGCTTCGGCCTGGGCTCCCGCCAGGCCTGCAGAGGCCTGTCTCCCGGAGAGCACAGGCCCAGAGTCTTCCCTCTCCCTTGTCAAGGACCTCTCTTTCTCTGCGTTTCTTTGGTGGGACGAGAGGGGCCCCAGAGCACCCCGACGACTCTGAGCAATCAGCCTGCCCTTTCTCCTCTCGCCCACCTTTTTGGGACCGTACGAACGAACGAGCATTTCTCTCGGCTCTGGGCCGGGGGACGCAAAAACGAAACTGCTTACCTCTTGGGTGGTGAGACACTTGCGTGGAAATCATTTCTGCTCACTTGAGGCAGGCACTGCGGTCAAGTGGGCTTCCAGGTCCAGTGTTCCATGGACCGGGTATATTCTAAGCGGCCATCGTGACCGTCCAAAGCGGACGTATGGGTTGTTTGGGCCTTGACTCGAGTCGTAAACCATCCGTTTTGGGGGGAAAAAAAGTGAGAACCCATCATCTTAAGCACACTTCCCTCTGCCAGAGCACGCCACGCAACCAGGTGATGTTCCTACTGATTGCCGTTCCAAGCTACCGTAGCGGCAATGCCGCAGGGATACCGTCAGATTTCCAAACCGAAGCAGATAGCCCTTCTCGCCGAGGCGCAGCTGCCTGGTCGATCAAGCCCCAGGCCCTGGTGCTCCTGAGGGCTGCGGGGACACCAGGACTACGCTGCTGATGGCAGGTGGCTCCGGGCCTCAGTGCCCTGCCAGTGGGCTCTACTGGGAGATCCGTGCTCTCGCACGCGGGGAGGGGGGATTCGGTTGCAGGGGGGGCCTCCCTACACATGCCTCTTCTTTGTCACTTTTCTGCGGCCGAGCCTGGCACTGGGTGCGTGCATGCTCAGGAGACAGGCTTCTGCGTGTCTCTGGACAGGCCACCGTGCCAGCTGGGACCTGAGCCCCAGCGCAGGTGCACCACCTGCGCTCAGGTTCCTTGGACCGGCCCAGGTCAGCCGAGAGGGAGGAGAACACGGTCCTCACCGCGGAGGGAAGCAAAAGTGCCGACACCTGCCAGCGGAGAGCCGCATCCAGCAGCCCCGTGGGATCTAAGCCCCCTCTCGCCCCATCCGCTGCCCCCCTCCTCGGCCCCTCCTTTCGGGGCGCCCGGACGGCGCCCGGGGCAGGGGTGGGGGAGGGGCAGGGGCAAGCGCCAGGCCTCCCGCGCCGCCGTAGACCGCTCTCTGACGCCCGCAAAGCCGGGGCCAAAGCGCAGGCGCCCCGGCCCGCTGGGCCGGCCGCGCCCACCGCCGCCCTGGCGCGCAGGCGCCACTCACCCCGCCCCCGGCAGACTCGCCCCGACCCCGCCCCTCCTGGTTGCCCTGGAGACGGTGGCCACTGGCGCGAGGTGCCCAAGCCCGGGAGAGGGAAGACGGTGGTGAGGGATTGGGGGAGGGGGCGGGGAGGCGTTTTCTGCACTCGGGAGTGGTCCCCGGTGGCAGTGCCGGGACAGATGAGGCCAATAGGCATCCTGCCGAAACCCACCCGATGCACTTCGGGCAGCGCGTCCACTGCCAGGAAAACCTCCAGCGCTGGGGGAAGCGGGCTTCCAAAATGTCTACACCGAATGCCACCAGGAGGCCACGGGGACGCGACGGGAAGGGGTGGCCGACGTGGGCGGAGCCTGCTGGGTGGGGACTGGGCAGGAGAGAAGCTCTGCTATGCTGTCCTGGACAGTTGTTCCCTCCCGTCTGTCTGGCGAAAAGCCAAGAGACAGAAGAAGCTCCAGGAACAAGAGAGCGGCTCCGTTGCCCAAAGTCAGAGGCAAAACTTCCACCGCTAGGGGCCACTGTAGGATAGGAATAGTTCTTCCTCACACTTGCTGGGGGGCAGAGGGCTGAGTTCTAAGGCAGGGGGAGGGGCAGGGCCCCTTGCAGAAGGGGCTGTGGGGGAAGGGACCCCTGGGCCAGATCTGGGGCTGCTGGGAGAGCCCCCTCTCCATGCCATAGCTCACCTGACCCAGGCCAAGGGTCTGGGTTGGGCCAGGCTGCCAGCCAGACCCGTCTGAAGAGGGCTTTCCTTGCCCACCAAAGTCCCGAGGCCTCCTCAAGCGGGGGCCTACCTAGGGCCGGCCGGCGTTGCCCTGCAGGTCTCTCCCACGGCCATGGTCACAGACATGCTGTCTCCCATCGCCGTCACCTCCACCTTGTGTCAGGGGGAACCCCGGCCTTTCCCACCGGTGACCTGCGGGCTTCGGCCTGGGCTCCCGGCCAGGCCTGCAGAGGCCTGTCTCCCGGAGAGCACAGGCCCAGAGTCTTCCCTCTCCCTTGTCAAGGACCTCTCTTTCTCTGCGTTTCTTTGGTGGGACGAGAGGGGCCCCAGAGCACCCCGACGACTCTGAGCAATCAGCCTGCCCTTTCTCCTCTCGCCCACCTTTTTGGGACCGTACGAACGAACGAGCATTTCTCTCGGCTCTGGGGCCGGGGGACGCAAAACGAAACTGCTTACCTCTTGGGTGGTGAGACACTTGCGTGGAAATCATTTCTGCTCACTTGAGGCAGGCACTGCGGTCAAGTGGGCTTCCAGGTCCAGGTGTTCCATGGACCGGGTATATTCTAAGCGGCCATCGTGACCGTCCAAAGCGGACGTATGGGTTGTTTGGGGCCTTGACTCGAGTCGTAACCATCCGTTTTGGGGGGAAAAAAAGTGAGAACCCATCATCTTAAGCACACTTCCCTCTGCCAGAGCACGCCACGCAACCAGGTGATGTTCCTACTGATTGCCGTTCCAAGCTACCATAGCGGCCAATGCCGCAGGGATACCGTCCAGATTTCCAAACCGAAGCAGATAGCCCTTCTCGCCGAGGCGCAGCTGCCTGGTCGATCAAGCCCAGGCCCTGGTGCTCCTGAGGGCTGCGGGGACACCCAGGACTACGCTGCTGATGGCAGGTGGCTCCGGCCTCAGTGCCCTGCCAGTGGGCTCTACTGGGAATCCGTGCTCTTCGCACGCGGGGGAGGGGGGATTCGGTTGCAGGGGGGCCTCCCTACACATGCCTCTTCTTCTGTCACTTTGGCTGCGGCTGAGCCTGGCACTGGGTGCGTGCATGCTCAGGAGACAGGCTTCTGCGTGTCTCTGGACAGGCCCCGTGCCAGCTGGGACCTGAGCCCCAGCGCAGGTGCACCACCTGCGCTCAGGTTCCTTGGACCGGCCCAGGTCAGCCGAGAGGGAGGAGAACACGGTCCTCACCGCGGAGGGAAGCAAAAGTGCCGACACCTGCCAGCGGGAGAGCCGCAGCCAGCAGCCCTGTGGGATCTAAGCCCCCTCTCGCCCCATCCGCTGCCTCCCTCCTCAGCCCCTCCTTTCGGGGCGCCCGGACGGCGCCCGGGGTAGGGGTGGGGGAGGGGCAGGGGCAAGCGCCAGGCCTCCCGCGCCGCCGTACACCGCTCTCTGACGCCCGCAAAGCCGGGACCAAAGCGCAGGCGCCCCGGCCCGCTGGGCCGGCCACGCCCACCGCCGCCCTGGCGCGCAGGCGCCACTCACCCCGCCCCCAGCAGACTCGCCCCGACCCCGCCCCTCCTGGGTGCTCTGGAGACGGTGGCCACTGGCGCGAGGTGCCCAAGCCCGGGAGAGGGAAGACGGTGGTGATGGATTGGGGGAGGGGGCGGGGAGGCGTTTTCTGCACTCGGGAGTGGTCCCCGGTGGCAGTGCCGGGACAGATGAGGCCAATAGGCATCCTGCCGAAACCCACCCGATGCACTTCGGGCAGCGCGTCCACTGCCAGGAAAACCTCCAGCGCTGGGGGAAGCGGGCTTCCAAAATGTATACAGCGAATGCCAGCAGGAGGCCACGGGGACGCGACGGAAGGGGTGGCCGACGTGGGTGGAGCCTGCTGGGTGGGGACTGGGCCAGGAGAGAAGCTCTGCTATGCTGTCCTGGACAGTTGTTCCCTCCCGTCTGTCTGGTGAAAAGCCAAGAGACAGAAGAAGCTCCAGCAACAAGAGAGCGGCTCCGTTGCCCAAAGTCAGAGGCAAAACTTCCACCGCTAGGGGCCACTGTAGGATAGGAATAGTTCCTTCCTCACACTTGCTGGGGAGCAGAGGGCTGAGTTCTAAGGCAGGGGGAGGGGCAGGGCCCCTTGCAGAAGGGGCTGTGGGGGAAGGGACCCCTGGGCCAGATCTGGGGCTGCTGGGAGAGCCCCCTCTCCATGCCATAGCTCACCTGACCCAGGCCAAGGGTCTGGGTTGGGCCAGGCTGCCAGACCCATCTGAAGAGGGGTTTCCTTGCCCACCAAAGTCCCCGAGGCCTCCTCAAGCGGGGGCCTACCTAGGGCCGGCCGGCGTTGCCCTGCAAGTCTCTCCCACGGCCATGGTCACAGACATGCTGTCTCCCATCGCCGTCACCTCCACCTTGTGTCAGGGGAACCCCGGCCTTTCCCACCGGTGACCTGCGGGCTTCGGCCTGGGCTCCCGGCCAGGCCTGCAGAGGCCTGTCTCCCGGAGAGCACAGGCCCAGAGTCTTCCCTCTCCCTTGTCAAGGACCTCTCTTTCTCTGCGTTTCTTTGGTGGGACGAGAGGGGCCCCAGAGCACCCCGACGACTCTGAGCAATCAGCCTGCCCTTTCTCCTCTCGCCCACCTTTTTGGGACCGTACGAACGAACGAGCATTTCTCTCGGCTCTGGGGCCGGGGGACGCAAAACGAAACTGCTTACCTCTTGGGTGGTGAGACACTTGCGTGGAAATCATTTCTGCTCACTTGAGGCAGGCACTGCGGTAAAGTGGGCTTCCAGGTCCAGGTGTTCCATGGACCGGGTATATTCTAAGCGGCCATCGTGACCGTCCAAAGCGGACGTATGGGTTGTTTGGGCCTTGACTCGAGTCGTAACCATCCGTTTTGCGGGGAAAAATGTGAGAACCCATCATCTTAAGCACACTTCCCTCTGCCAGAGCACGCCACGCAACCAGGTGATGTTCCTACTGATTGCCGTTCCAAGCTACCATAGCGGCCAATGCCGCAGGGATACCGTCCAGATTTCCAAACCGAAGCAGATAGCCCTTCTCGCCGAGGCGCAGCTGCCTGGTCGATCAAGCCCCAGGCCCTGGTGCTCCTGAGGGCTGCGGGGACACCCAGGACTACGCTGCTGATGGCAGGTGGCTCCGGGCCTCAGTGCCCTGCCAGTGGGCTCTACTGGGGAATCCGTGCTCTCGCACGCGGGGGAGGGGGGATTCGGTTGCAGGGGGGCCTCCCTACACATGCCTCTTCTTCTGTCACTTTGGCTGCGGCTGAGCCTGGCACTGGGTGCGTGCATGCTCAGGAGACAGGCTTCTGCGTGTCTCTGGACAGGCCCCGTGCCAGCTGGGACCTGAGCCCCAGCGCAGGTGCACCACCTGCGCTCAGGTTCCTTGGACCGGCCCAGGTCAGCCGAGAGGGAGGAGAACACGGTCCTCACCGCGGAGGGAAGCAAAAGTGCCGACACCTGCCAGCGGGAGAGCCGCATCCAGCAGCCCCGTGGGATCTAAGCCCCCTCTCGCCCCATCCGCTGCCCCCCTCCTCGGCCCCTCCTTTCGGGGCGCCCGGACGGCGCCCGGGGCAGGGGTGGGGGAGGGGCAGGGGCAAGCGCCAGGCCTCCCGCGCCGCCGTAGACCGCTCTCTGACGCCCGCAAAGCCGGGGCCAAAGCGCAGGCGCCCCGGCCCGCTGGGCCGGCCGCGCCCACCGCCGCCCTGGCGCGCAGGCGCCACTCACCCCGCCCCCGGCAGACTCGCCCCGACCCCGCCCCTCCTGGTTGCCCTGGAGACGGTGGCCACTGGCGCGAGGTGCCCAAGCCCGGGAGAGGGAAGACGGTGGTGAGGGATTGGGGGAGGGGGCGGGGAGGCGTTTTCTGCACTCGGGAGTGGTCCCCGGTGGCAGTGCCGGGACAGATGAGGCCAATAGGCATCCTGCCGAAACCCACCCGATGCACTTCGGGCAGCGCGTCCACTGCCAGGAAAACCTCCAGCGCTGGGGGAAGCGGGCTTCCAAAATGTCTACACCGAATGCCACCAGGAGGCCACGGGGACGCGACGGAAGGGGTGGCCGACGTGGGCGGAGCCTGCTGGGTGGGGACTGGGCCAGGAGAGAAGCTCTGCTATGCTGTCCTGGACAGTTGTTCCCTCCCGTCTGTCTGGCGAAAAGCCAAGAGACAGAAGAAGCTCCAGGAACAAGAGAGCGGCTCCGTTGCCCAAAGTCAGAGGCAAAACTTCCACCGCTAGGGGCCACTGTAGGATAGGAATAGTTCCTTCCTCACACTTGCTGGGGGGCAGAGGGCTGAGTTCTAAGGCAGGGGGAGGGGCAGGGCCCCTTGCAGAAGGGGCTGTGGGGGGAAGGGACCCCTGGGCCAGATCTGGGGCTGCTGGGAGAGCCCCCTCTCCATGCCATAGCTCACCTGACCCAGGCCAAGGGTCTGGGTTGGGCCAGGCTGCCAGCCAGACCCGTCTGAAGAGGGCTTTCCTTGCCCACCAAAGTCCCCGAGGCCTCCTCAAGCGGGGGCCTACCTAGGGCCGGCCGGCGTTGCCCTGCAGGTCTCTCCCACGGCCATGGTCACAGACATGCTGTCTCCCATCGCCGTCACCTCCACCTTGTGTCAGGGGAACCCCGGCCTTTCCCACCGGTGACCTGCGGGCTTCGGCCTGGGCTCCCGGCCAGGCCTGCAGAGGCCTGTCTCCCGGAGAGCACAGGCCCAGAGTCTTCCCTCTCCCTTGTCAAGGACCTCTCTTTCTCTGCGTTTCTTTGGTGGGACGAGAGGGGCCCCAGAGCACCCCGACGACTCTGAGCAATCAGCCTGCCCTTTCTCCTCTCGCCCACCTTTTTGGGACCGTACGAACGAACGAGCATTTCTCTCGGCTCTGGGGCCGGGGGACGCAAAACGAAACTGCTTACCTCTTGGGTGGTGAGACACTTGCGTGGAAATCATTTCTGCTCACTTGAGGCAGGCACTGCGGTCAAGTGGGCTTCCAGGTCCAGGTGTTCCATGGACCGGGTATATTCTAAGCGGCCATCGTGACCGTCCAAAGCGGACGTATGGGTTGTTTGGGCCTTGACTCGAGTCGTAACCATCCGTTTTGGGGGGAAAAAAAGTGAGAACCCATCATCTTAAGCACACTTCCCTCTGCCAGAGCACGCCACGCAACCAGGTGATGTTCCTACTGATTGCCGTTCCAAGCTACCGTAGCGGCCAATGCCGCAGGGATACCGTCCAGATTTCCAAACCGAAGCAGATAGCCCTTCTCGCCGAGGCGCAGCTGCCTGGTCGATCAAGCCCCAGGCCCTGGTGCTCCTGAGGGCTGCGGGGACACCCAGGACTACGCTGCTGATGGCAGGTGGCTCCGGGCCTCAGTGCCCTGCCAGTGGGCTCTACTGGGGAATCCGTGCTCTCGCACGCGGGGGAGGGGGGATTCGGTTGCAGGGGGGGCCTCCCTACACATGCCTCTTCTTCTGTCACTTTGGCTGCGGCCGAGCCTGGCACTGGGTGCGTGCATGCTCAGGAGACAGGCTTCTGCGTGTCTCTGGACAGGCCCCGTGCCAGCTGGGACCTGAGCCCCAGCGCAGGTGCACCACCTGCGCTCAGGTTCCTTGGACCGGCCCAGGTCAGCCGAGAGGGAGGAGAACACGGTCCTCACCGCGGAGGGAAGCAAAAGTGCCGACACCTGCCAGCGGGAGAGCCGCATCCAGCAGCCCCGTGGGATCTAAGCCCCCTCTCGCCCCATCCGCTGCCCCCCTCCTCGGCCCCTCCTTTCGGGGCGCCCGGACGGCGCCCGGGGCAGGGGTGGGGGAGGGGCAGGGGCAAGCGCCAGGCCTCCCGCGCCGCCGTAGACCGCTCTCTGACGCCCGCAAAGCCGGGGCCAAAGCGCAGGCGCCCCGGCCCGCTGGGCCGGCCGCGCCCACCGCCGCCCTGGCGCGCAGGCGCCACTCACCCCGCCCCCGGCAGACTCGCCCCGACCCCGCCCCTCCTGGTTGCCCTGGAGACGGTGGCCACTGGCGCGAGGTGCCCAAGCCCGGGAGAGGGAAGACGGTGGTGAGGGATTGGGGGAGGGGGCGGGGAGGCGTTTTCTGCACTCGGGAGTGGTCCCCGGTGGCAGTGCCGGGACAGATGAGGCCAATAGGCATCCTGCCGAAACCCACCCGATGCACTTCGGGCAGCGCGTCCACTGCCAGGAAAACCTCCAGCGCTGGGGGAAGCGGGCTTCCAAAATGTCTACACCGAATGCCACCAGGAGGCCACGGGGACGCGACGGAAGGGGTGGCCGACGTGGGCGGAGCCTGCTGGGTGGGGACTGGGCCAGGAGAGAAGCTCTGCTATGCTGTCCTGGACAGTTGTTCCCTCCCGTCTGTCTGGCGAAAAGCCAAGAGACAGAAGAAGCTCCAGGAACAAGAGAGCGGCTCCGTTGCCCAAAGTCAGAGGCAAAACTTCCACCGCTAGGGGCCACTGTAGGATAGGAATAGTTCCTTCCTCACACTTGCTGGGGGGCAGAGGGCTGAGTTCTAAGGCAGGGGGAGGGGCAGGGCCCCTTGCAGAAGGGGCTGTGGGGGAAGGGACCCCTGGGCCAGATCTGGGGCTGCTGGGAGAGCCCCCTCTCCATGCCATAGCTCACCTGACCCAGGCCAAGGGTCTGGGTTGGGCCAGGCTGCCAGCCAGACCCGTCTGAAGAGGGCTTTCCTTGCCCACCAAAGTCCCCGAGGCCTCCTCAAGCGGGGGCCTACCTAGGGCCGGCCGGCGTTGCCCTGCAGGTCTCTCCCACGGCCATGGTCACAGACATGCTGTCTCCCATCGCCGTCACCTCCACCTTGTGTCAGGGGAACCCCGGCCTTTCCCACCGGTGACCTGCGGGCTTCGGCCTGGGCTCCCGGCCAGGCCTGCAGAGGCCTGTCTCCCGGAGAGCACAGGCCCAGAGTCTTCCCTCTCCCTTGTCAAGGACCTCTCTTTCTCTGCGTTTCTTTGGTGGGACGAGAGGGGCCCCAGAGCACCCCGACGACTCTGAGCAATCAGCCTGCCCTTTCTCCTCTCGCCCACCTTTTTGGGACCGTACGAACGAACGAGCATTTCTCTCGGCTCTGGGGCCGGGGGACGCAAAACGAAACTGCTTACCTCTTGGGTGGTGAGACACTTGCGTGGAAATCATTTCTGCTCACTTGAGGCAGGCACTGCGGTCAAGTGGGCTTCCAGGTCCAGGTGTTCCATGGACCGGGTATATTCTAAGCGGCCATCGTGACCGTCCAAAGCGGACGTATGGGTTGTTTGGGCCTTGACTCGAGTCGTAACCATCCGTTTTGGGGGGAAAAAAAGTGAGAACCCATCATCTTAAGCACACTTCCCTCTGCCAGAGCACGCCACGCAACCAGGTGATGTTCCTACTGATTGCCGTTCCAAGCTACCATAGCGGCCAATGCCGCAGGGATACCGTCCAGATTTCCAAACCGAAGCAGATAGCCCTTCTCGCCGAGGCGCAGCTGCCTGGTCGATCAAGCCCCAGGCCCTGGTGCTCCTGAGGGCTGCGGGGACACCCAGGACTACGCTGCTGATGGCAGGTGGCTCCGGGCCTCAGTGCCCTGCCAGTGGGCTCTACTGGGGAATCCGTGCTCTCGCACGCGGGGGAGGGGGGATTCGGTTGCAGGGGGGCCTCCCTACACATGCCTCTTCTTCTGTCACTTTGGCTGCGGCTGAGCCTGGCACTGGGTGCGTGCATGCTCAGGAGACAGGCTTCTGCGTGTCTCTGGACAGGCCCTGTGCCAGCTGGGACCTGAGCCCCAGCGCAGGTGCACCACCTGCGCTCAGGTTCCTTGGACCGGCCCAGGTCAGCCGAGAGGGAGGAGAACACGGTCCTCACCGCGGAGGGAAGCAAAAGTGCCGACACCTGCCAGCGGGAGAGCCGCATCCAGCAGCCCTGTGGGATCTAAGCCCCCTCTCGCCCCATCCGCTGCCTCCCTCCTCAGCCCCTCCTTTCGGGGCGCCCGGACGGCGCCCGGGGTAGGGGTGGGGGAGGGGCAGGGGCAAGCGCCAGGCCTCCCGCGCCGCCGTACACCGCTCTCTGACGCCCGCAAAGCCGGGACCAAAGCGCAGGCGCCCCGGCCCGCTGGGCCGGCCACGCCCACCGCCGCCCTGGCGCGCAGGCGCCACTCACCCCGCCCCCAGCAGACTCGCCCCGACCCCGCCCCTCCTGGTTGCTCTGGAGACGGTGGCCACTGGCGCGAGGTGCCCAAGCCCGGGAGAGGGAAGACGGTGGTGATGGATTGGGGGAGGGGGCGGGGAGGCGTTTTCTGCACTCGGGAGTGGTCCCCGGTGGCAGTGCCGGGACAGATGAGGCCAATAGGCATCCTGCCGAAACCCACCCGATGCACTTTGGGCAGCGCGTCCACTGCCAGGAAAACCTCCAGCGCTGGGGGAAGCGGGCTTCCAAAATGTATACAGCGAATGCCAGCAGGAGGCCACGGGGACGCGACGGAAGGGGTGGCCGACGTGGGTGGAGCCTGCTGGGTGGGGACTGGGCCAGGAGAGAAGCTCTGCTATGCTGTCCTGGACAGTTGTTCCCTCCCGTCTGTCTGGTGAAAAGCCAAGAGACAGAAGAAGCTCCAGGAACAAGAGAGCGGCTCCGTTGCCCAAAGTCAGAGGCAAAACTTCCACCGCTAGGGGCCACTGTAGGATAGGAATAGTTCCTTCCTCACACTTGCTGGGGAGCAGAGGGCTGAGTTCTAAGGCAGGGGGAGGGGCAGGGCCCCTTGCAGAAGGGGCTGTGGGGGAAGGGACCCCTGGGCCAGATCTGGGGCTGCTGGGAGAGCCCCCTCTCCATGCCATAGCTCACCTGACCCAGGCCAAGGGTCTGGGTTGGGCCAGGCTGCCAGACCCATCTGAAGAGGGGTTTCCTTGCCCACCAAAGTCCCCGAGGCCTCCTCAAGCGGGGGCCTACCTAGGGCCGGCCGGCGTTGCCCTGCAAGTCTCTCCCACGGCCATGGTCACAGACATGCTGTCTCCCATCGCCGTCACCTCCACCTTGTGTCAGGGGAACCCCGGCCTTTCCCACCGGTGACCTGCGGGCTTCGGCCTGGGCTCCCGGCCAGGCCTGCAGAGGCCTGTCTCCCGGAGAGCACAGGCCCAGAGTCTTCCCTCTCCCTTGTCAAGGACCTCTCTTTCTCTGCGTTTCTTTGGTGGGACGAGAGGGGCCCCAGAGCACCCCGACGACTCTGAGCAATCAGCCTGCCCTTTCTCCTCTCGCCCACCTTTTTGGGACCGTACGAACGAACGAGCATTTCTCTCGGCTCTGGGGCCGGGGGACGCAAAACGAAACTGCTTACCTCTTGGGTGGTGAGACACTTGCGTGGAAATCATTTCTGCTCACTTGAGGCAGGCACTGCGGTAAAGTGGGCTTCCAGGTCCAGGTGTTCCATGGACCGGGTATATTCTAAGCGGCCATCGTGACCGTCCAAAGCGGACGTATGGGTTGTTTGGGCCTTGACTCGAGTCGTAACCATCCGTTTTGCGGGGAAAAATGTGAGAACCCATCATCTTAAGCACACTTCCCTCTGCCAGAGCACGCCACGCAACCAGGTGATGTTCCTACTGATTGCCGTTCCAAGCTACCATAGCGGCCAATGCCGCAGGGATACCGTCCAGATTTCCAAACCGAAGCAGATAGCCCTTCTCGCCGAGGCGCAGCTGCCTGGTCGATCAAGCCCCAGGCCCTGGTGCTCCTGAGGGCTGCGGGGACACCCAGGACTACGCTGCTGATGGCAGGTGGCTCCGGGCCTCAGTGCCCTGCCAGTGGGCTCTACTGGGGAATCCGTGCTCTCGCACGTGGGGGAGGGGGGATTGGGTTGCAGGGGGGCCTCCCTATACATGCCTCTTCTTCTGTCACTTTGGCTGCGGCTGAGCCTGGCACTGGGTGCGTGCATGCTCAGGAGACAGGCTTCTGCGTGTCTCTGGACAGGCCCCGTGCCAGCTGGGACCTGAGCCCCAGCGCAGGTGCACCACCTGCGCTCAGGTTCCTTGGACCGGCCCAGGTCAGCCGAGAGGGAGGAGAACACGGTCCTCACCGCGGAGGGAAGCAAAAGTGCCGACACCTGCCAGCGGGAGAGCCGCATCCAGCAGCCCCGTGGGATCTAAGCCCCCTCTCGCCCCATCCGCTGCCCCCCTCCTCGGCCCCTCCTTTCGGGGCGCCCGGACGGCGCCCGGGGCAGGGGTGGGGGAGGGGCAGGGGCAAGCGCCAGGCCTCCCGCGCCGCCGTAGACCGCTCTCTGACGCCCGCAAAGCCGGGGCCAAAGCGCAGGCGCCCCGGCCCGCTGGGCCGGCCACGCCCACCGCCGCCCTGGCGCGCAGGCGCCACTCACCCCGCCCCCGGCAGACTCGCCCCGACCCCGCCCCTCCTGGTTGCCCTGGAGACGGTGGCCACTGGCGCGAGGTGCCCAAGCCCGGGAGAGGGAAGACGGTGGTGAGGGATTGGGGGAGGGGGCGGGGAGGCGTTTTCTGCACTCGGGAGTGGTCCCCGGTGGCAGTGCCGGGACAGATGAGGCCAATAGGCATCCTGCCGAAACCCACCCGATGCACTTCGGGCAGCGCGTCCACTGCCAGGAAAACCTCCAGCGCTGGGGGAAGCGGGCTTCCAAAATGTCTACACCGAATGCCACCAGGAGGCCACGGGGACGCGACGGAAGGGGTGGCCGACGTGGGCGGAGCCTGCTGGGTGGGGACTGGGCCAGGAGAGAAGCTCTGCTATGCTGTCCTGGACAGTTGTTCCCTCCCGTCTGTCTGGCGAAAAGCCAAGAGACAGAAGAAGCTCCAGGAACAAGAGAGCGGCTCCGTTGCCCAAAGTCAGAGGCAAAACTTCCACCGCTAGGGGCCACTGTAGGATAGGAATAGTTCCTTCCTCACACTTGCTGGGGGGCAGAGGGCTGAGTTCTAAGGCAGGGGGAGGGGCAGGGCCCCTTGCAGAAGGGGCTGTGGGGGAAGGGACCCCTGGGCCAGATCTGGGGCTGCTGGGAGAGCCCCCTCTCCATGCCATAGCTCACCTGACCCAGGCCAAGGGTCTGGGTTGGGCCAGGCTGCCAGCCAGACCCGTCTGAAGAGGGCTTTCCTTGCCCACCAAAGTCCCCGAGGCCTCCTCAAGCGGGGGCCTACCTAGGGCCGGCCGGCGTTGCCCTGCAGGTCTCTCCCACGGCCATGGTCACAGACATACTGTCTCCCATCGCCGTCACCTCCACCTTGTGTCAGGGGAACCCCGGCCTTTCCCACCGGTGACCTGCGGGCTTCGGCCTGGGCTCCCGGCCAGGCCTGCAGAGGCCTGTCTCCCGGAGAGCACAGGCCCAGAGTCTTCCCTCTCCCTTGTCAAGGACCTCTCTTTCTCTGCGTTTCTTTGGTGGGACGAGAGGGGCCCCAGAGCACCCCGACGACTCTGAGCAATCAGCCTGCCCTTTCTCCTCTCGCCCACCTTTTTGGGACCGTACGAACGAACGAGCATTTCTCTCGGCTCTGGGGCCGGGGGACGCAAAACGAAACTGCTTACCTCTTGGGTGGTGAGACACTTGCGTGGAAATCATTTCTGCTCACTTGAGGCAGGCACTGCGGTCAAGTGGGCTTCCAGGTCCAGGTGTTCCATGGACCGGGTATATTCTAAGCGGCCATCGTGACCGTCCAAAGCGGACGTATGGGTTGTTTGGGCCTTGATTCGAGTCGTAACCATCCGTTTTGGGGGGAAAAAAAGTGAGAACCCATCATCTTAAGCACACTTCCCTCTGCCAGAGCACGCCACGCAACCAGGTGATGTTCCTACTGATTGCCGTTCCAAGCTACCGTAGCGGCCAATGCCGCAGGGATACCGTCCAGATTTCCAAACCGAAGCAGATAGCCCTTCTCGCCGAGGCGCAGCTGCCTGGTCGATCAAGCCCCAGGCCCTGGTGCTCCTGAGGGCTGCGGGGACACCCAGGACTACGCTGCTGATGGCAGGTGGCTCCGGGCCTCAGTGCCCTGCCAGTGGGCTCTACTGGGGAATCCGTGCTCTCGCACGCGGGGGAGGGGGGATTCGGTTGCAGGGGGGGCCTCCCTACACATGCCTCTTCTTCTGTCACTTTGGCTGCGGCCGAGCCTGGCACTGGGTGCGTGCATGCTCAGGAGACAGGCTTCTGCGTGTCTCTGGACAGGCCCCGTGCCAGCTGGGACCTGAGCCCCAGCGCAGGTGCACCACCTGCGCTCAGGTTCCTTGGACCGGCCCAGGTCAGCCGAGAGGGAGGAGAACACGGTCCTCACCGCGGAGGGAAGCAAAAGTGCCGACACCTGCCAGCGGGAGAGCCGCATCCAGCAGCCCCGTGGGATCTAAGCCCCCTCTCGCCCCATCCGCTGCCCCCCTCCTCGGCCCCTCCTTTCGGGGCGCCCGGACGGCGCCCGGGGCAGGGGTGGGGGAGGGGCAGGGGCAAGCGCCAGGCCTCCCGCGCCGCCGTAGACCGCTCTCTGACGCCCGCAAAGCCGGGGCCAAAGCGCAGGCGCCCCGGCCCGCTGGGCCGGCCGCGCCCACCGCCGCCCTGGCGCGCAGGCGCCACTCACCCCGCCCCCGGCAGACTCGCCCCGACCCCGCCCCTCCTGGTTGCCCTGGAGACGGTGGCCACTGGCGCGAGGTGCCCAAGCCCGGGAGAGGGAAGACGGTGGTGAGGGATTGGGGGAGGGGGCGGGGAGACGTTTTCTGCACTCGGGAGTGGTCCCCGGTGGCAGTGCCGGGACAGATGAGGCCAATAGGCATCCTGCCGAAACCCACCCGATGCACTTCGGGCAGCGCGTCCACTGCCAGGAAAACCTCCAGCGCTGGGGGAAGCGGGCTTCCAAAATGTCTACACCGAATGCCACCAGGAGGCCACGGGGACGCGACGGAAGGGGTGGCCGACGTGGGCGGAGCCTGCTGGGTGGGGACTGGGCCAGGAGAGAAGCTCTGCTATGCTGTCCTGGACAGTTGTTCCCTCCCGTCTGTCTGGCGAAAAGCCAAGAGACAGAAGAAGCTCCAGGAACAAGAGAGCGGCTCCGTTGCCCAAAGTCAGAGGCAAAACTTCCACCGCTAGGGGCCACTGTAGGATAGGAATAGTTCCTTCCTCACACTTGCTGGGGGGCAGAGGGCTGAGTTCTAAGGCAGGGGGAGGGGCAGGGCCCCTTGCAGAAGGGGCTGTGGGGGAAGGGACCCCTGGGCCAGATCTGGGGCTGCTGGGAGAGCCCCCTCTCCATGCCATAGCTCACCTGACCCAGGCCAAGGGTCTGGGTTGGGCCAGGCTGCCAGCCAGACCCGTCTGAAGAGGGCTTTCCTTGCCCACCAAAGTCCCCGAGGCCTCCTCAAGCGGGGGCCTACCTAGGGCCGGCCGGCGTTGCCCTGCAGGTCTCTCCCACGGCCATGGTCACAGACATGCTGTCTCCCATCGCCGTCACCTCCACCTTGTGTCAGGGGAACCCCGGCCTTTCCCACCGGTGACCTGCGGGCTTCGGCCTGGGCTCCCGGCCAGGCCTGCAGAGGCCTGTCTCCCGGAGAGCACAGGCCCAGAGTCTTCCCTCTCCCTTGTCAAGGACCTCTCTTTCTCTGCGTTTCTTTGGTGGGACGAGAGGGGCCCCAGAGCACCCCGACGACTCTGAGCAATCAGCCTGCCCTTTCTCCTCTCGCCCACCTTTTTGGGACCGTACGAACGAACGAGCATTTCTCTCGGCTCTGGGGCCGGGGGACGCAAAACGAAACTGCTTACCTCTTGGGTGGTGAGACACTTGCGTGGAAATCATTTCTGCTCACTTGAGGCAGGCACTGCGGTCAAGTGGGCTTCCAGGTCCAGGTGTTCCATGGACCGGGTATATTCTAAGCGGCCATCGTGACCGTCCAAAGCGGACGTATGGGTTGTTTGGGCCTTGACTCGAGTCGTAACCATCCGTTTTGGGGGGAAAAAAAGTGAGAACCCATCATCTTAAGCACACTTCCCTCTGCCAGAGCACGCCACGCAACCAGGTGATGTTCCTACTGATTGCCGTTCCAAGCTACCGTAGCGGCCAATGCCGCAGGGATACCGTCCAGATTTCCAAACCGAAGCAGATAGCCCTTCTCGCCGAGGCGCAGCTGCCTGGTCGATCAAGCCCCAGGCCCTGGTGCTCCTGAGGGCTGCGGGGACACCCAGGACTACGCTGCTGATGGCAGGTGGCTCCGGGCCTCAGTGCCCTGCCAGTGGGCTCTACTGGGGAATCCGTGCTCTCGCACGCGGGGGAGGGGGGATTCGGTTGCAGGGGGGGCCTCCCTACACATGCCTCTTCTTCTGTCACTTTGGCTGCGGCCGAGCCTGGCACTGGGTGCGTGCATGCTCAGGAGACAGGCTTCTGCGTGTCTCTGGACAGGCCCCGTGCCAGCTGGGACCTGAGCCCCAGCGCAGGTGCACCACCTGCGCTCAGGTTCCTTGGACCGGCCCAGGTCAGCCGAGAGGGAGGAGAACACGGTCCTCACCGCGGAGGGAAGCAAAAGTGCCGACACCTGCCAGCGGGAGAGCCGCATCCAGCAGCCCCGTGGGATCTAAGCCCCCTCTCGCCCCATCCGCTGCCCCCCTCCTCGGCCCCTCCTTTCGGGGCGCCCGGACGGCGCCCGGGGCAGGGGTGGGGGAGGGGCAGGGGCAAGCGCCAGGCCTCCCGCGCCGCCGTAGACCGCTCTCTGACGCCCGCAAAGCCGGGGCCAAAGCGCAGGCGCCCCGGCCCGCTGGGCCGGCCGCGCCCACCGCCGCCCTGGCGCGCAGGCGCCACTCACCTCGCCCCCGGCAGACTCGCCCCGACCCCGCCCCTCCTGGTTGCCCTGGAGACGGTGGCCACTGGCGCGAGGTGCCCAAGCCCGGGAGAGGGAAGACGGTGGTGAGGGATTGGGGGAGGGGGCGGGGAGGCGTTTTCTGCACTCGGGAGTGGTCCCCGGTGGCAGTGCCGGGACAGATGAGGCCAATAGGCATCCTGCCGAAACCCACCCGATGCACTTCGGGCAGCGCGTCCACTGCCAGGAAAACCTCCAGCGCTGGGGGAAGCGGGCTTCCAAAATGTCTACACCGAATGGCACCAGGAGGCCACGGGGACGCGACGGAAGGGGTGGCCGACGTGGGCGGAGCCTGCTGGGTGGGGCCTGGGCCAGGAGAGAAGGTCTGCTATGCTGTCCTGGACAGTTGTTCCCTCCCGTCTGTCTGGCGAAAAGCCCAGAGACAGAAGAAGCTCCAGGAACAAGAGAGCGGCTCCGTTGCCCAAAGTCAGAGGCAAAACTTCCACCGCTAGGGGCCACTGTAGGATAGGAATAGTTCCTTCCTCACACTTGCTGGGGGCAGAGGGCTGAGTTCTAAGGCAGGGGGAGGGGCAGGGCCCCTTGCAGAAGGGGCTGTGGGGGAAGGGACCCCTGGGCCAGATCTGGGGCTGCTGGGAGAGCCCCCTCTCCATGCCATAGCTCACCTGACCCAGGCCAAGGGTCTGGGTTGGGCCAGGCTGCCAGCCAGACCCGTCTGAAGAGGGCTTTCCTTGCCCACCAAAGTCCCCGAGGCCTCCTCAAGCGGGGGCCTACCTAGGGCCGGCCGGCGTTGCCCTGCAGGTCTCTCCCACGGCCATGGTCACAGACATGCTGTCTCCCATCGCCGTCACCTCCACCTTGTGTCAGGGGAACCCCGGCCTTTCCCACCGGTGACCTGCGGGCTTCGGCCTGGGCTCCCGGCCAGGCCTGCAGAGGCCTGTCTCCCGGAGAGCACAGGCCCAGAGTCTTCCCTCTCCCTTGTCAAGGACCTCTCTTTCTCTGCGTTTCTTTGGTGGGACGAGAGGGGCCCCAGAGCACCCCGACGACTCTGAGCAATCAGCCTGCCCTTTCTCCTCTCGCCCACCTTTTTGGGACCGTACGAACGAACGAGCATTTCTCTCGGCTCTGGGGCCGGGGGACGCAAAACGAAACTGCTTACCTCTTGGGTGGTGAGACACTTGCGTGGAAATCATTTCTGCTCACTTGAGGCAGGCACTGCGGTCAAGTGGGCTTCCAGGTCCAGGTGTTCCATGGACCGGGTATATTCTAAGCGGCCATCGTGACCGTCCAAAGCGGACGTATGGGTTGTTTGGGCCTTGACTCGAGTCGTAACCATCCGTTTTGGGGGGAAAAAAAGTGAGAACCCATCATCTTAAGCACACTTCCCTCTGCCAGAGCACGCCACGCAACCAGGTGATGTTCCTACTGATTGCCGTTCCAAGCTACCGTAGCGGCCAATGCCGCAGGGATACCGTCCAGATTTCCAAACCGAAGCAGATAGCCCTTCTCGCCGAGGCGCAGCTGCCTGGTCGATCAAGCCCCAGGCCCTGGTGCTCCTGAGGGCTGCGGGGACACCCAGGACTACGCTGCTGATGGCAGGTGGCTCCGGGCCTCAGTGCCCTGCCAGTGGGCTCTACTGGGGAATCCGTGCTCTCGCACGCGGGGGAGGGGGGATTCGGTTGCAGGGGGGGCCTCCCTACACATGCCTCTTCTTCTGTCACTTTGGCTGCGGCCGAGCCTGGCACTGGGTGCGTGCATGCTCAGGAGACAGGCTTCTGCGTGTCTCTGGACAGGCCCCGTGCCAGCTGGGACCTGAGCCCCAGCGCAGGTGCACCACCTGCGCTCAGGTTCCTTGGACCGGCCCAGGTCAGCCGAGAGGGAGGAGAACACGGTCCTCACCGCGGAGGGAAGCAAAAGTGCCGACACCTGCCAGCGGGAGAGCCGCATCCAGCAGCCCCGTGGGATCTAAGCCCCCTCTCGCCCCATCCGCTGCCCCCCTCCTCAGCCCCTCCTTTCGTGGCGCCCGGGGCAGGGGTGGGGGAGGGGCAGGGGCAAGCGCCAGGCCTGCCGCGCCGCCGTAGACCGCTCTCTGACGCCCGCAAAGCCGGGGCCAAAGCGCAGGCGCCCCGGCCCGCTGGGCAGGCCGCGCCCACCGCCGCCCTGGCGCGCAGGCGCCACTCACCCCGCCCCCGGCAGACTCGCCCCGACCCCGCCCCTCCTGGTTGCTCTGGAGACGGTGGCCACTGGCGCGAGGTGCCCAAGCCCGGGAGAGGGAAGACGGTGGTGAGGGATTGGGGGAGGGGGCGGGGAGGCGTTTTCTGCACTCGGGAGTGGTCCCCGGTGGCAGTGCCGGGACAGATGAGGCCAATAGGCATCCTGCCGAAACCCACCCGATGCACTTCGGGCAGCGCGTCCACTGCCAGGAAAACCTCCAGCGCTGGGGGAAGCGGGCTTCCAAAATGTCTACACCGAATGCCACCAGGAGGCCACGGGGACGCGACGGAAGGGGTGGCCGACGTGGGCGGAGCCTGCTGGGTGGGGACTGGGCCAGGAGAGAAGCTCTGCTATGCTGTCCTGGACAGTTGTTCCCTCCCGTCTGTCTGGCGAAAAGCCAAGAGACAGAAGAAGCTCCAGGAACAAGAGAGCGGCTCCGTTGCCCAAAGTCAGAGGCAAAACTTCCACCGCTAGGGGCCACTGTAGGATAGGAATAGTTCCTTCCTCACACTTGCTGGGGGCAGAGGGCTGAGTTCTAAGGCAGGGGGAGGGGCAGGGCCCCTTGCAGAAGGGGCTGTGGGGGAAGGGACCCCTGGGCCAGATCTGGGGCTGCTGGGAGAGCCCCCTCTCCATGCCATAGCTCACCTGACCCAGGCCAAGGGTCTGGGTTGGGCCAGGCTGCCAGCCAGACCCGTCTGAAGAGGGCTTTCCTTGCCCACCAAAGTCCCCGAGGCCTCCTCAAGCGGGGGCCTACCTAGGGCCGGCCGGCGTTGCCCTGCAGGTCTCTCCCACGGCCATGGTCACAGACATGCTGTCTCCCATCGCCGTCACCTCCACCTTGTGTCAGGGGAACCCCGGCCTTTCCCACCGGTGACCTGCGGGCTTCGGCCTGGGCTCCCGGCCAGGCCTGCAGAGGCCTGTCTCCCGGAGAGCACAGGCCCAGAGTCTTCCCTCTCCCTTGTCAAGGACCTCTCTTTCTCTGCGTTTCTTTGGTGGGACGAGAGGGGCCCCAGAGCACCCCGACGACTCTGAGCAATCAGCCTGCCCTTTCTCCTCTCGCCCACCTTTTTGGGACCGTACGAACGAACGAGCATTTCTCTCGGCTCTGGGGCCGGGGGACGCAAAACGAAACTGCTTACCTCTTGGGTGGTGAGACACTTGCGTGGAAATCATTTCTGCTCACTTGAGGCAGGCACTGCGGTCAAGTGGGCTTCCAGGTCCAGGTGTTCCATGGACCGGGTATATTCTAAGCGGCCATCGTGACCGTCCAAAGCGGACGTATGGGTTGTTTGGGCCTTGACTCGAGTCGTAACCATCCGTTTTGGGGGGAAAAAAAGTGAGAACCCATCATCTTAAGCACACTTCCCTCTGCCAGAGCACGCCACGCAACCAGGTGATGTTCCTACTGATTGCCGTTCCAAGCTACCGTAGCGGCCAATGCCGCAGGGATACCGTCCAGATTTCCAAACCGAAGCAGATAGCCCTTCTCGCCGAGGCGCAGCTGCCTGGTCGATCAAGCCCCAGGCCCTGGTGCTCCTGAGGGCTGCGGGGACACCCAGGACTACGCTGCTGATGGCAGGTGGCTCCGGGCCTCAGTGCCCTGCCAGTGGGCTCTACTGGGGAATCCGTGCTCTCGCACGCGGGGGAGGGGGGATTCGGTTGCAGGGGGGCCTCCCTACACATGCCTCTTCTTCTGTCACTTTGGCTGCGGCCGAGCCTGGCACTGGGTGCGTGCATGCTCAGGAGACAGGCTTCTGCGTGTCTCTGGACAGGCCCCGTGCCAGCTGGGACCTGAGCCCCAGCGCAGGTGCACCACCTGCGCTCAGGTTCCTTGGACCGGCCCAGGTCAGCCGAGAGGGAGGAGAACACGGTCCTCACCGCGGAGGGAAGCAAAAGTGCCGACACCTGCCAGCGGGAGAGCCGCATCCAGCAGCCCCCGTGGGATCTAAGCCCCCTCTCGCCCCATCCGCTGCCCCCCTCCTCAGCCCCTCCTTTCGGGGCGCCCGGACGGCGCCCGGGGCAGGGGTGGGGGAGGGGCAGGGGCAAGCGCCAGGCCTCCCGCGCCGCCGTAGACCGCTCTCTGAGGCCCGCAAAGCCGGGGCCAAAGCGCAGGCGCCCCGGCCCGCTGGGCAGGCCGCGCCCACCGCCGCCCTGGCGCGCAGGCGCCACTCACCCCGCCCCCGGCAGACTCGCCCCGACCCCGCCCCTCCTGGTTGCTCTGGAGACGGTGGCCACTGGCGCGAGGTGCCCAAGCCCGGGAGAGGGAAGACGGTGGTGAGGGATTGGGGGAGGGGGCGGGGAGGCGTTTTCTGCACTCGGGAGTGGTCCCCGGTGGCAGTGCCGGGTCAGATGAGGCCAATAGGCATCCTGCCGAAACCCACCCGATGCACTTCGGGCAGCGCGTCCACTGCCAGGAAAACCTCCAGCGCTGGGGGAAGCGGGCTTCCAAAATGTCTACACCGAATGCCACCAGGAGGCCACGGGGACGCGACGGAAGGGGTGGCCGACGTGGGTGGAGCCTGCTGGGTGGGGACTGGGCCAGGAGAGAAGCTCTGCTATGCTGTCCTGGACAGTTGTTCCCTCCCGTCTGTCTGGTGAAAAGCCAAGAGACAGAAGAAGCTCCAGGAACAAGAGAGCGGCTCCGTTGCCCAAAGTCAGAGGCAAAACTTCCACCGCTAGGGGCCACTGTAGGATAGGAATAGTTCCTTCCTCACACTTGCTGGGGAGCAGAGGGCTGAGTTCTAAGGCAGGGGGAGGGGCAGGGCCCCTTGCAGAAGGGGCTGTGGGGGAAGGGACCCCTGGGCCAGATCTGGGGCTGCTGGGAGAGCCCCCTCTCCATGCCATAGCTCACCTGACCCAGGCCAAGGGTCTGGGTTGGGCCAGGCTGCCAGACCCATCTGAAGAGGGGTTTCCTTGCCCACCAAAGTCCCCGAGGCCTCCTCAAGCGGGGGCCTACCTAGGGCCGGCCGGCGTTGCCCTGCAAGTCTCTCCCACGGCCATGGTCACAGACATGCTGTCTCCCATCGCCGTCACCTCCACCTTGTGTCAGGGGAACCCCGGCCTTTCCCACCGGTGACCTGCGGGCTTCGGCCTGGGCTCCCGGCCAGGCCTGCAGAGGCCTGTCTCCCGGAGAGCACAGGCCCAGAGTCTTCCCTCTCCCTTGTCAAGGACCTCTCTTTCTCTGCGTTTCTTTGGTGGGACGAGAGGGGCCCCAGAGCACCCCGACGACTCTGAGCAATCAGCCTGCCCTTTCTCCTCTCGCCCACCTTTTTGGGACCGTACGAACGAACGAGCATTTCTCTCGGCTCTGGGGCCGGGGGACGCAAAACGAAACTGCTTACCTCTTGGGTGGTGAGACACTTGCGTGGAAATCATTTCTGCTCACTTGAGGCAGGCACTGCGGTCAAGTGGGCTTCCAGGTCCAGGTGTTCCATGGACCGGGTATATTCTAAGCGGCCATCGTGACCGTCCAAAGCGGACGTATGGGTTGTTTGGGCCTTGACTCGAGTCGTAACCATCCGTTTTGGGGGGAAAAAAAGTGAGAACCCATCATCTTAAGCACACTTCCCTCTGCCAGAGCACGCCACGCAACCAGGTGATGTTCCTACTGATTGCCGTTCCAAGCTACCATAGCGGCCAATGCCGCAGGGATACCGTCCAGATTTCCAAACCGAAGCAGATAGCCCTTCTCGCCGAGGCGCAGCTGCCTGGTCGATCAAGCCCCAGGCCCTGGTGCTCCTGAGGGCTGCGGGGACACCCAGGACTACGCTGCTGATGGCAGGTGGCTCCGGGCCTCAGTGCCCTGCCAGTGGGCTCTACTGGGGAATCCGTGCTCTCGCACGTGGGGGAGGGGGGATTCGGTTGCAGGGGGGCCTCCCTACACATGCCTCTTCTTCTGTCACTTTGGCTGCGGCTGAGCCTGGCACTGGGTGCGTGCATGCTCAGGAGACAGGCTTCTGCGTGTCTCTGGACAGGCCCTGTGCCAGCTGGGACCTGAGCCCCAGCGCAGGTGCACCACCTGCGCTCAGGTTCCTTGGACCGGCCCAGGTCAGCCGAGAGGGAGGAGAACACGGTCCTCACCGCGGAGGGAAGCAAAAGTGCCGACACCTGCCAGCGGGAGAGCCGCATCCAGCAGCCCTGTGGGATCTAAGCCCCCTCTCGCCCCATCCGCTGCCTCCCTCCTCAGCCCCTCCTTTCGGGGCGCCCGGACGGCGCCCGGGGTAGGGGTGGGGGAGGGGCAGGGGCAAGCGCCAGGCCTCCCGCGCCGCCGTAGACCGCTCTCTGACGCCCGCAAAGCCGGGGCCAAAGCGCAGGCGCCCCGGCCCGCTGGGCCGGCCGCGCCCACCGCCGCCCTGGCGCGCAGGCGCCACTCACCTCGCCCCCGGCAGACTCGCCCCGACCCCGCCCCTCCTGGTTGCCCTGGAGACGGTGGCCACTGGCGCGAGGTGCCCAAGCCCGGGAGAGGGAAGACGGTGGTGAGGGATTGGGGGAGGGGGCGGGGAGGCGTTTTCTGCACTCGGGAGTGGTCCCCGGTGGCAGTGCCGGGACAGATGAGGCCAATAGGCATCCTGCCGAAACCCACCCGATGCACTTCGGGCAGCGCGTCCACTGCCAGGAAAACCTCCAGCGCTGGGGGAAGCGGGCTTCCAAAATGTCTACACCGAATGCCACCAGGAGGCCACGGGGACGCGACGGAAGGGGTGGCCGACGTGGGCGGAGCCTGCTGGGTGGGGACTGGGCCAGGAGAGAAGCTCTGCTATGCTGTCCTGGACAGTTGTTCCCTCCCGTCTGTCTGGCGAAAAGCCAAGAGACAGAAGAAGCTCCAGGAACAAGAGAGCGGCTCCGTTGCCCAAAGTCAGAGGCAAAACTTCCACCGCTAGGGGCCACTGTAGGATAGGAATAGTTCCTTCCTCACACTTGCTGGGGGGCAGAGGGCTGAGTTCTAAGGCAGGGGGAGGGGCAGGGCCCCTTGCAGAAGGGGCTGTGGGGGAAGGGACCCCTGGGCCAGATCTGGGGCTGCTGGGAGAGCCCCCTCTCCATGCCATAGCTCACCTGACCCAGGCCAAGGGTCTGGGTTGGGCCAGGCTGCCAGCCAGACCCGTCTGAAGAGGGCTTTCCTTGCCCACCAAAGTCCCCGAGGCCTCCTCAAGCGGGGGCCTACCTAGGGCCGGCCGGCGTTGCCCTGCAGGTCTCTCCCACGGCCATGGTCACAGACATACTGTCTCCCATCGCCGTCACCTCCACCTTGTGTCAGGGGAACCCCGGCCTTTCCCACCGGTGACCTGCGGGCTTCGGCCTGGGCTCCCGGCCAGGCCTGCAGAGGCCTGTCTCCCGGAGAGCACAGGCCCAGAGTCTTCCCTCTCCCTTGTCAAGGACCTCTCTTTCTCTGCGTTTCTTTGGTGGGACGAGAGGGGCCCCAGAGCACCCCGACGACTCTGAGCAATCAGCCTGCCCTTTCTCCTCTCGCCCACCTTTTTGGGACCGTACGAACGAACGAGCATTTCTCTCGGCTCTGGGGCCGGGGGACGCAAAACGAAACTGCTTACCTCTTGGGTGGTGAGACACTTGCGTGGAAATCATTTCTGCTCACTTGAGGCAGGCACTGCGGTCAAGTGGGCTTCCAGGTCCAGGTGTTCCATGGACCGGGTATATTCTAAGCGGCCATCGTGACCGTCCAAAGCGGACGTATGGGTTGTTTGGGCCTTGACTCGAGTCGTAACCATCCGTTTTGGGGGGAAAAAAAGTGAGAACCCATCATCTTAAGCACACTTCCCTCTGCCAGAGCACGCCACGCAACCAGGTGATGTTCCTACTGATTGCCGTTCCAAGCTACCGTAGCGGCCAATGCCGCAGGGATACCGTCCAGATTTCCAAACCGAAGCAGATAGCCCTTCTCGCCGAGGCGCAGCTGCCTGGTCGATCAAGCCCCAGGCCCTGGTGCTCCTGAGGGCTGCGGGGACACCCAGGACTACGCTGCTGATGGCAGGTGGCTCCGGGCCTCAGTGCCCTGCCAGTGGGCTCTACTGGGGAATCCGTGCTCTCGCACGCGGGGGAGGGGGGATTCGGTTGCAGGGGGGCCTCCCTACACATGCCTCTTCTTCTGTCACTTTGGCTGCGGCTGAGCCTGGCACTGGGTGCGTGCATGCTCAGGAGACAGGCTTCTGCGTGTCTCTGGACAGGCCCTGTGCCAGCTGGGACCTGAGCCCCAGCGCAGGTGCACCACCTGCGCTCAGGTTCCTTGGACCGGCCCAGGTCAGCCGAGAGGGAGGAGAACACGGTCCTCACCGCGGAGGGAAGCAAAAGTGCCGACACCTGCCAGCGGGAGAGCCGCATCCAGCAGCCCTGTGGGATCTAAGCCCCCTCTCGCCCCATCCGCTGCCTCCCTCCTCAGCCCCTCCTTTCGGGGCGCCCGGACGGCGCCCGGGGTAGGGGTGGGGGAGGGGCAGGGGCAAGCGCCAGGCCTCCCGCGCCGCCGTACACCGCTCTCTGACGCCCGCAAAGCCGGGACCAAAGCGCAGGCGCCCCGGCCCGCTGGGCCGGCCACGCCCACCGCCGCCCTGGCGCGCAGGCGCCACTCACCCCGCCCCCAGCAGACTCGCCCCGACCCCGCCCCTCCTGGTTGCTCTGGAGACGGTGGCCACTGGCGCGAGGTGCCCAAGCCCGGGAGAGGGAAGACGGTGGTGATGGATTGGGGGAGGGGGCGGGGAGGCGTTTTCTGCACTCGGGAGTGGTCCCCGGTGGCAGTGCCGGGACAGATGAGGCCAATAGGCATCCTGCCGAAACCCACCCGATGCACTTTGGGCAGCGCGTCCACTGCCAGGAAAACCTCCAGCGCTGGGGGAAGCGGGCTTCCAAAATGTATACAGCGAATGCCAGCAGGAGGCCACGGGGACGCGACGGAAGGGGTGGCCGACGTGGGTGGAGCCTGCTGGGTGGGGACTGGGCCAGGAGAGAAGCTCTGCTATGCTGTCCTGGACAGTTGTTCCCTCCCGTCTGTCTGGTGAAAAGCCAAGAGACAGAAGAAGCTCCAGGAACAAGAGAGCGGCTCCGTTGCCCAAAGTCAGAGGCAAAACTTCCACCGCTAGGGGCCACTGTAGGATAGGAATAGTTCCTTCCTCACACTTGCTGGGGAGCAGAGGGCTGAGTTCTAAGGCAGGGGGAGGGGCAGGGCCCCTTGCAGAAGGGGCTGTGGGGGAAGGGACCCCTGGGCCAGATCTGGGGCTGCTGGGAGAGCCCCCTCTCCATGCCATAGCTCACCTGACCCAGGCCAAGGGTCTGGGTTGGGCCAGGCTGCCAGACCCATCTGAAGAGGGGTTTCCTTGCCCACCAAAGTCCCCGAGGCCTCCTCAAGCGGGGGCCTACCTAGGGCCGGCCGGCGTTGCCCTGCAAGTCTCTCCCACGGCCATGGTCACAGACATGCTGTCTCCCATCGCCGTCACCTCCACCTTGTGTCAGGGGAACCCCGGCCTTTCCCACCGGTGACCTGCGGGCTTCGGCCTGGGCTCCCGGCCAGGCCTGCAGAGGCCTGTCTCCCGGAGAGCACAGGCCCAGAGTCTTCCCTCTCCCTTGTCAAGGACCTCTCTTTCTCTGCGTTTCTTTGGTGGGACGAGAGGGGCCCCAGAGCACCCCGACGACTCTGAGCAATCAGCCTGCCCTTTCTCCTCTCGCCCACCTTTTTGGGACCGTACGAACGAACGAGCATTTCTCTCGGCTCTGGGGCCGGGGGACGCAAAACGAAACTGCTTACCTCTTGGGTGGTGAGACACTTGCGTGGAAATCATTTCTGCTCACTTGAGGCAGGCACTGCGGTAAAGTGGGCTTCCAGGTCCAGGTGTTCCATGGACCGGGTATATTCTAAGCGGCCATCGTGACCGTCCAAAGCGGACGTATGGGTTGTTTGGGCCTTGACTCGAGTCGTAACCATCCGTTTTGCGGGGAAAAATGTGAGAACCCATCATCTTAAGCACACTTCCCTCTGCCAGAGCACGCCACGCAACCAGGTGATGTTCCTACTGATTGCCGTTCCAAGCTACCATAGCGGCCAATGCCGCAGGGATACCGTCCAGATTTCCAAACCGAAGCAGATAGCCCTTCTCGCCGAGGCGCAGCTGCCTGGTCGATCAAGCCCCAGGCCCTGGTGCTCCTGAGGGCTGCGGGGACACCCAGGACTACGCTGCTGATGGCAGGTGGCTCCGGGCCTCAGTGCCCTGCCAGTGGGCTCTACTGGGGAATCCGTGCTCTCGCACGCGGGGGAGGGGGGATTGGGTTGCAGGGGGGCCTCCCTATACATGCCTCTTCTTCTGTCACTTTGGCTGCGGCTGAGCCTGGCACTGGGTGCGTGCATGCTCAGGAGACAGGCTTCTGCGTGTCTCTGGACAGGCCCCGTGCCAGCTGGGACCTGAGCCCCAGCGCAGGTGCACCACCTGCGCTCAGGTTCCTTGGACCGGCCCAGGTCAGCCGAGAGGGAGGAGAACACGGTCCTCACCGCGGAGGGAAGCAAAAGTGCCGACACCTGCCAGCGGGAGAGCCGCATCCAGCAGCCCCGTGGGATCTAAGCCCCCTCTCGCCCCATCCGCTGCCCCCCTCCTCGGCCCCTCCTTTCGGGGCGCCCGGACGGCGCCCGGGGCAGGGGTGGGGGAGGGGCAGGGGCAAGCGCCAGGCCTCCCGCGCCGCCGTAGACCGCTCTCTGACGCCCGCAAAGCCGGGGCCAAAGCGCAGGCGCCCCGGCCCGCTGGGCCGGCCACGCCCACCGCCGCCCTGGCGCGCAGGCGCCACTCACCCCGCCCCCGGCAGACTCGCCCCGACCCCGCCCCTCCTGGTTGCCCTGGAGACGGTGGCCACTGGCGCGAGGTGCCCAAGCCCGGGAGAGGGAAGACGGTGGTGAGGGATTGGGGGAGGGGGCGGGGAGGCGTTTTCTGCACTCGGGAGTGGTCCCCGGTGGCAGTGCCGGGACAGATGAGGCCAATAGGCATCCTGCCGAAACCCACCCGATGCACTTCGGGCAGCGCGTCCACTGCCAGGAAAACCTCCAGCGCTGGGGGAAGCGGGCTTCCAAAATGTCTACACCGAATGCCACCAGGAGGCCACGGGGACGCGACGGAAGGGGTGGCCGACGTGGGCGGAGCCTGCTGGGTGGGGACTGGGCCAGGAGAGAAGCTCTGCTATGCTGTCCTGGACAGTTGTTCCCTCCCGTCTGTCTGGCGAAAAGCCAAGAGACAGAAGAAGCTCCAGGAACAAGAGAGCGGCTCCGTTGCCCAAAGTCAGAGGCAAAACTTCCACCGCTAGGGGCCACTGTAGGATAGGAATAGTTCCTTCCTCACACTTGCTGGGGGGCAGAGGGCTGAGTTCTAAGGCAGGGGGAGGGGCAGGGCCCCTTGCAGAAGGGGCTGTGGGGGAAGGGACCCCTGGGCCAGATCTGGGGCTGCTGGGAGAGCCCCCTCTCCATGCCATAGCTCACCTGACCCAGGCCAAGGGTCTGGGTTGGGCCAGGCTGCCAGCCAGACCCGTCTGAAGAGGGCTTTCCTTGCCCACCAAAGTCCCCGAGGCCTCCTCAAGCGGGGGCCTACCTAGGGCCGGCCGGCGTTGCCCTGCAGGTCTCTCCCACGGCCATGGTCACAGACATACTGTCTCCCATCGCCGTCACCTCCACCTTGTGTCAGGGGAACCCCGGCCTTTCCCACCGGTGACCTGCGGGCTTCGGCCTGGGCTCCCGGCCAGGCCTGCAGAGGCCTGTCTCCCGGAGAGCACAGGCCCAGAGTCTTCCCTCTCCCTTGTCAAGGACCTCTCTTTCTCTGCGTTTCTTTGGTGGGACGAGAGGGGCCCCAGAGCACCCCGACGACTCTGAGCAATCAGCCTGCCCTTTCTCCTCTCGCCCACCTTTTTGGGACCGTACGAACGAACGAGCATTTCTCTCGGCTCTGGGGCCGGGGGACGCAAAACGAAACTGCTTACCTCTTGGGTGGTGAGACACTTGCGTGGAAATCATTTCTGCTCACTTGAGGCAGGCACTGCGGTCAAGTGGGCTTCCAGGTCCAGGTGTTCCATGGACCGGGTATATTCTAAGCGGCCATCGTGACCGTCCAAAGCGGACGTATGGGTTGTTTGGGCCTTGACTCGAGTCGTAACCATCCGTTTTGGGGGGAAAAAAAGTGAGAACCCATCATCTTAAGCACACTTCCCTCTGCCAGAGCACGCCACGCAACCAGGTGATGTTCCTACTGATTGCCGTTCCAAGCTACCGTAGCGGCCAATGCCGCAGGGATACCGTCCAGATTTCCAAACCGAAGCAGATAGCCCTTCTCGCCGAGGCGCAGCTGCCTGGTCGATCAAGCCCCAGGCCCTGGTGCTCCTGAGGGCTGCGGGGACACCCAGGACTACGCTGCTGATGGCAGGTGGCTCCGGGCCTCAGTGCCCTGCCAGTGGGCTCTACTGGGGAATCCGTGCTCTCGCACGCGGGGGAGGGGGGATTCGGTTGCAGGGGGGGCCTCCCTACACATGCCTCTTCTTCTGTCACTTTGGCTGCGGCCGAGCCTGGCACTGGGTGCGTGCATGCTCAGGAGACAGGCTTCTGCGTGTCTCTGGACAGGCCCCGTGCCAGCTGGGACCTGAGCCCCAGCGCAGGTGCACCACCTGCGCTCAGGTTCCTTGGACCGGCCCAGGTCAGCCGAGAGGGAGGAGAACACGGTCCTCACCGCGGAGGGAAGCAAAAGTGCCGACACCTGCCAGAGGGAGAGCCGCATCCAGCAGCCCCGTGGGATCTAAGCCCCCTCTCGCCCCATCCGCTGCCCCCCTCCTCGGCCCCTCCTTTCGGGGCGCCCGGACGGCGCCCGGGGCAGGGGTGGGGGAGGGGCAGGGGCAAGCGCCAGGCCTCCCGCGCCGCCGTAGACCGCTCTCTGACGCCCGCAAAGCCGGGGCCAAAGCGCAGGCGCCCCGGCCCGCTGGGCCGGCCGCGCCCACCGCCGCCCTGGCGCGCAGGCGCCACTCACCCCGCCCCCGGCAGACTCGCCCCGACCCCGCCCCTCCTGGTTGCCCTGGAGACGGTGGCCACTGGCGCGAGGTGCCCAAGCCCGGGAGAGGGAAGACGGTGGTGAGGGATTGGGGGAGGGGGCGGGGAGACGTTTTCTGCACTCGGGAGTGGTCCCCGGTGGCAGTGCCGGGACAGATGAGGCCAATAGGCATCCTGCCGAAACCCACCCGATGCACTTCGGGCAGCGCGTCCACTGCCAGGAAAACCTCCAGCGCTGGGGGAAGCGGGCTTCCAAAATGTCTACACCGAATGCCACCAGGAGGCCACGGGGACGCGACGGAAGGGGTGGCTGACGTGGGCGGAGCCTGCTGGGTGGGGACTGGGCCAGGAGAGAAGCTCTGCTATGCTGTCCTGGACAGTTGTTCCCTCCCGTCTGTCTGGCGAAAAGCCAAGAGACAGAAGAAGCTCCAGGAACAAGAGAGCGGCTCCGTTGCCCAAAGTCAGAGGCAAAACTTCCACCGCTAGGGGCCACTGTAGGATAGGAATAGTTCCTTCCTCACACTTGCTGGGGGGCAGAGGGCTGAGTTCTAAGGCAGGGGGAGGGGCAGGGCCCCTTGCAGAAGGGGCTGTGGGGGAAGGGACCCCTGGGCCAGATCTGGGGCTGCTGGGAGAGCCCCCTCTCCATGCCATAGCTCACCTGACCCAGGCCAAGGGTCTGGGTTGGGCCAGGCTGCCAGCCAGACCCGTCTGAAGAGGGCTTTCCTTGCCCACCAAAGTCCCCGAGGCCTCCTCAAGCGGGGGCCTACCTAGGGCCGGCCGGCGTTGCCCTGCAGGTCTCTCCCACGGCCATGGTCACAGACATGCTGTCTCCCATCGCCGTCACCTCCACCTTGTGTCAGGGGAACCCCGGCCTTTCCCACCGGTGACCTGCGGGCTTCGGCCTGGGCTCCCGGCCAGGCCTGCAGAGGCCTGTCTCCCGGAGAGCACAGGCCCAGAGTCTTCCCTCTCCCTTGTCAAGGACCTCTCTTTCTCTGCGTTTCTTTGGTGGGACGAGAGGGGCCCCAGAGCACCCCGACGACTCTGAGCAATCAGCCTGCCCTTTCTCCTCTCGCCCACCTTTTTGGGACCGTACGAACGAACGAGCATTTCTCTCGGCTCTGGGGCCGGGGGACGCAAAACGAAACTGCTTACCTCTTGGGTGGTGAGACACTTGCGTGGAAATCATTTCTGCTCACTTGAGGCAGGCACTGCGGTCAAGTGGGCTTCCAGGTCCAGGTGTTCCATGGACCGGGTATATTCTAAGCGGCCATCGTGACCGTCCAAAGCGGACGTATGGGTTGTTTGGGCCTTGACTCGAGTCGTAACCATCCGTTTTGGGGGGAAAAAAAGTGAGAACCCATCATCTTAAGCACACTTCCCTCTGCCAGAGCACGCCACGCAACCAGGTGATGTTCCTACTGATTGCCGTTCCAAGCTACCGTAGCGGCCAATGCCGCAGGGATACCGTCCAGATTTCCAAACCGAAGCAGATAGCCCTTCTCGCCGAGGCGCAGCTGCCTGGTCGATCAAGCCCCAGGCCCTGGTGCTCCTGAGGGCTGCGGGGACACCCAGGACTACGCTGCTGATGGCAGGTGGCTCCGGGCCTCAGTGCCCTGCCAGTGGGCTCTACTGGGGAATCCGTGCTCTCGCACGCGGGGGAGGGGGGATTCGGTTGCAGGGGGGGCCTCCCTACACATGCCTCTTCTTCTGTCACTTTGGCTGCGGCCGAGCCTGGCACTGGGTGCGTGCATGCTCAGGAGACAGGCTTCTGCGTGTCTCTGGACAGGCCCCGTGCCAGCTGGGACCTGAGCCCCAGCGCAGGTGCACCACCTGCGCTCAGGTTCCTTGGACCGGCCCAGGTCAGCCGAGAGGGAGGAGAACACGGTCCTCACCGCGGAGGGAAGCAAAAGTGCCGACACCTGCCAGCGGGAGAGCCGCATCCAGCAGCCCCGTGGGATCTAAGCCCCCTCTCGCCCCATCCGCTGCCCCCCTCCTCGGCCCCTCCTTTCGGGGCGCCCGGACGGCGCCCGGGGCAGGGGTGGGGGAGGGGCAGGGGCAAGCGCCAGGCCTCCCGCGCCGCCGTAGACCGCTCTCTGACGCCCGCAAAGCCGGGGCCAAAGCGCAGGCGCCCCGGCCCGCTGGGCCGGCCGCGCCCACCGCCGCCCTGGCGCGCAGGCGCCACTCACCTCGCCCCCGGCAGACTCGCCCCGACCCCGCCCCTCCTGGTTGCCCTGGAGACGGTGGCCACTGGCGCGAGGTGCCCAAGCCCGGGAGAGGGAAGACGGTGGTGAGGGATTGGGGGAGGGGGCGGGGAGGCGTTTTCTGCACTCGGGAGTGGTCCCCGGTGGCAGTGCCGGGACAGATGAGGCCAATAGGCATCCTGCCGAAACCCACCCGATGCACTTCGGGCAGCGCGTCCACTGCCAGGAAAACCTCCAGCGCTGGGGGAAGCGGGCTTCCAAAATGTCTACACCGAATGCCACCAGGAGGCCACGGGGACGCGACGGAAGGGGTGGCCGACGTGGGCGGAGCCTGCTGGGTGGGGACTGGGCCAGGAGAGAAGCTCTGCTATGCTGTCCTGGACAGTTGTTCCCTCCCGTCTGTCTGGCGAAAAGCCAAGAGACAGAAGAAGCTCCAGGAACAAGAGAGCGGCTCCGTTGCCCAAAGTCAGAGGCAAAACTTCCACCGCTAGGGGCCACTGTAGGATAGGAATAGTTCCTTCCTCACACTTGCTGGGGGGCAGAGGGCTGAGTTCTAAGGCAGGGGGAGGGGCAGGGCCCCTTGCAGAAGGGGCTGTGGGGGAAGGGACCCCTGGGCCAGATCTGGGGCTGCTGGGAGAGCCCCCTCTCCATGCCATAGCTCACCTGACCCAGGCCAAGGGTCTGGGTTGGGCCAGGCTGCCAGCCAGACCCGTCTGAAGAGGGCTTTCCTTGCCCACCAAAGTCCCCGAGGCCTCCTCAAGCGGGGGCCTACCTAGGGCCGGCCGGCGTTGCCCTGCAGGTCTCTCCCACGGCCATGGTCACAGACATACTGTCTCCCATCGCCGTCACCTCCACCTTGTGTCAGGGGAACCCCGGCCTTTCCCACCGGTGACCTGCGGGCTTCGGCCTGGGCTCCCGGCCAGGCCTGCAGAGGCCTGTCTCCCGGAGAGCACAGGCCCAGAGTCTTCCCTCTCCCTTGTCAAGGACCTCTCTTTCTCTGCGTTTCTTTGGTGGGACGAGAGGGGCCCCAGAGCACCCCGACGACTCTGAGCAATCAGCCTGCCCTTTCTCCTCTCGCCCACCTTTTTGGGACCGTACGAACGAACGAGCATTTCTCTCGGCTCTGGGGCCGGGGGACGCAAAACGAAACTGCTTACCTCTTGGGTGGTGAGACACTTGCGTGGAAATCATTTCTGCTCACTTGAGGCAGGCACTGCGGTCAAGTGGGCTTCCAGGTCCAGGTGTTCCATGGACCGGGTATATTCTAAGCGGCCATCGTGACCGTCCAAAGCGGACGTATGGGTTGTTTGGGCCTTGACTCGAGTCGTAACCATCCGTTTTGGGGGGAAAAAAAGTGAGAACCCATCATCTTAAGCACACTTCCCTCTGCCAGAGCACGCCACGCAACCAGGTGATGTTCCTACTGATTGCCGTTCCAAGCTACCGTAGCGGCCAATGCCGCAGGGATACCGTCCAGATTTCCAAACCGAAGCAGATAGCCCTTCTCGCCGAGGCGCAGCTGCCTGGTCGATCAAGCCCCAGGCCCTGGTGCTCCTGAGGGCTGCGGGGACACCCAGGACTACGCTGCTGATGGCAGGTGGCTCCGGGCCTCAGTGCCCTGCCAGTGGGCTCTACTGGGGAATCCGTGCTCTCGCACGCGGGGGAGGGGGGATTCGGTTGCAGGGGGGGCCTCCCTACACATGCCTCTTCTTCTGTCACTTTGGCTGCGGCCGAGCCTGGCACTGGGTGCGTGCATGCTCAGGAGACAGGCTTCTGCGTGTCTCTGGACAGGCCCCGTGCCAGCTGGGACCTGAGCCCCAGCGCAGGTGCACCACCTGCGCTCAGGTTCCTTGGACCGGCCCAGGTCAGCCGAGAGGGAGGAGAACACGGTCCTCACCGCGGAGGGAAGCAAAAGTGCCGACACCTGCCAGCGGGAGAGCCGCATCCAGCAGCCCCGTGGGATCTAAGCCCCCTCTCGCCCCATCCGCTGCCCCCCTCCTCGGCCCCTCCTTTCGGGGCGCCCGGACGGCGCCCGGGGCAGGGGTGGGGGAGGGGCAGGGGCAAGCGCCAGGCCTCCCGCGCCGCCGTAGACCGCTCTCTGACGCCCGCAAAGCCGGGGCCAAAGCGCAGGCGCCCCGGCCCGCTGGGCCGGCCGCGCCCACCGCCGCCCTGGCGCGCAGGCGCCACTCACCCCGCCCCCGGCAGACTCGCCCCGACCCCGCCCCTCCTGGTTGCCCTGGAGACGGTGGCCACTGGCGCGAGGTGCCCAAGCCCGGGAGAGGGAAGACGGTGGTGAGGGATTGGGGGAGGGGGCGGGGAGACGTTTTCTGTACTCGGGAGTGGTCCCCGGTGGCAGTGCCGGGACAGATGAGGCCAATAGGCATCCTGCCGAAACCCACCCGATGCACTTCGGGCAGCGCGTCCACTGCCAGGAAAACCTCCAGCGCTGGGGGAAGCGGGCTTCCAAAATGTCTACACCGAATGCCACCAGGAGGCCACGGGGACGCGACGGAAGGGGTGGCCGACGTGGGCGGAGCCTGCTGGGTGGGGACTGGGCCAGGAGAGAAGCTCTGCTATGCTGTCCTGGACAGTTGTTCCCTCCCGTCTGTCTGGCGAAAAGCCAAGAGACAGAAGAAGCTCCAGGAACAAGAGAGCGGCTCCGTTGCCCAAAGTCAGAGGCAAAACTTCCACCGCTAGGGGCCACTGTAGGATAGGAATAGTTCCTTCCTCACACTTGCTGGGGGGCAGAGGGCTGAGTTCTAAGGCAGGGGGAGGGGCAGGGCCCCTTGCAGAAGGGGCTGTGGGGGAAGGGACCCCTGGGCCAGATCTGGGGCTGCTGGGAGAGCCCCCTCTCCATGCCATAGCTCACCTGACCCAGGCCAAGGGTCTGGGTTGGGCCAGGCTGCCAGCCAGACCCGTCTGAAGAGGGCTTTCCTTGCCCACCAAAGTCCCCGAGGCCTCCTCAAGCGGGGGCCTACCTAGGGCCGGCCGGCGTTGCCCTGCAGGTCTCTCCCACGGCCATGGTCACAGACATGCTGTCTCCCATCGCCGTCACCTCCACCTTGTGTCAGGGGAACCCCGGCCTTTCCCACCGGTGACCTGCGGGCTTCGGCCTGGGCTCCCGGCCAGGCCTGCAGAGGCCTGTCTCCCGGAGAGCACAGGCCCAGAGTCTTCCCTCTCCCTTGTCAAGGACCTCTCTTTCTCTGCGTTTCTTTGGTGGGACGAGAGGGGCCCCAGAGCACCCCGACGACTCTGAGCAATCAGCCTGCCCTTTCTCCTCTCGCCCACCTTTTTGGGACCGTACGAACGAACGAGCATTTCTCTCGGCTCTGGGGCCGGGGGACGCAAAACGAAACTGCTTACCTCTTGGGTGGTGAGACACTTGCGTGGAAATCATTTCTGCTCACTTGAGGCAGGCACTGCGGTCAAGTGGGCTTCCAGGTCCAGGTGTTCCATGGACCGGGTATATTCTAAGCGGCCATCGTGACCGTCCAAAGCGGACGTATGGGTTGTTTGGGCCTTGACTCGAGTCGTAACCATCCGTTTTGGGGGGAAAAAAAGTGAGAACCCATCATCTTAAGCACACTTCCCTCTGCCAGAGCACGCCACGCAACCAGGTGATGTTCCTACTGATTGCCGTTCCAAGCTACCGTAGCGGCCAATGCCGCAGGGATACCGTCCAGATTTCCAAACCGAAGCAGATAGCCCTTCTCGCCGAGGCGCAGCTGCCTGGTCGATCAAGCCCCAGGCCCTGGTGCTCCTGAGGGCTGCGGGGACACCCAGGACTACGCTGCTGATGGCAGGTGGCTCCGGGCCTCAGTGCCCTGCCAGTGGGCTCTACTGGGGAATCCGTGCTCTCGCACGCGGGGGAGGGGGGATTCGGTTGCAGGGGGGGCCTCCCTACACATGCCTCTTCTTCTGTCACTTTGGCTGCGGCCGAGCCTGGCACTGGGTGCGTGCATGCTCAGGAGACAGGCTTCTGCGTGTCTCTGGACAGGCCCCGTGCCAGCTGGGACCTGAGCCCCAGCGCAGGTGCACCACCTGCGCTCAGGTTCCTTGGACCGGCCCAGGTCAGCCGAGAGGGAGGAGAACACGGTCCTCACCGCGGAGGGAAGCAAAAGTGCCGACACCTGCCAGCGGGAGAGCCGCATCCAGCAGCCCCGTGGGATCTAAGCCCCCTCTCGCCCCATCCGCTGCCCCCCTCCTCGGCCCCTCCTTTCGGGGCGCCCGGACGGCGCCCGGGGCAGGGGTGGGGGAGGGGCAGGGGCAAGCGCCAGGCCTCCCGCGCCGCCGTAGACCGCTCTCTGACGCCCGCAAAGCCGGGGCCAAAGCGCAGGCGCCCCGGCCCGCTGGGCCGGCCGCGCCCACCGCCGCCCTGGCGCGCAGGCGCCACTCACCTCGCCCCCGGCAGACTCGCCCCGACCCCGCCCCTCCTGGTTGCCCTGGAGACGGTGGCCACTGGCGCGAGGTGCCCAAGCCCGGGAGAGGGAAGACGGTGGTGAGGGATTGGGGGAGGGGGCGGGGAGGCGTTTTCTGCACTCGGGAGTGGTCCCCGGTGGCAGTGCCGGGACAGATGAGGCCAATAGGCATCCTGCCGAAACCCACCCGATGCACTTCGGGCAGCGCGTCCACTGCCAGGAAAACCTCCAGCGCTGGGGGAAGCGGGCTTCCAAAATGTCTACACCGAATGCCACCAGGAGGCCACGGGGACGCGACGGAAGGGGTGGCCGACGTGGGCGGAGCCTGCTGGGTGGGGCCTGGGCCAGGAGAGAAGGTCTGCTATGCTGTCCTGGACAGTTGTTCCCTCCCGTCTGTCTGGCGAAAAGCCCAGAGACAGAAGAAGCTCCAGGAACAAGAGAGCGGCTCCGTTGCCCAAAGTCAGAGGCAAAACTTCCACCGCTAGGGGCCACTGTAGGATAGGAATAGTTCCTTCCTCACACTTGCTGGGGGCAGAGGGCTGAGTTCTAAGGCAGGGGGAGGGGCAGGGCCCCTTGCAGAAGGGGCTGTGGGGGAAGGGACCCCTGGGCCAGATCTGGGGCTGCTGGGAGAGCCCCCTCTCCATGCCATAGCTCACCTGACCCAGGCCAAGGGTCTGGGTTGGGCCAGGCTGCCAGCCAGACCCGTCTGAAGAGGGCTTTCCTTGCCCACCAAAGTCCCCGAGGCCTCCTCAAGCGGGGGCCTACCTAGGGCCGGCCGGCGTTGCCCTGCAGGTCTCTCCCACGGCCATGGTCACAGACATGCTGTCTCCCATCGCCGTCACCTCCACCTTGTGTCAGGGGAACCCCGGCCTTTCCCACCGGTGACCTGCGGGCTTCGGCCTGGGCTCCCGGCCAGGCCTGCAGAGGCCTGTCTCCCGGAGAGCACAGGCCCAGAGTCTTCCCTCTCCCTTGTCAAGGACCTCTCTTTCTCTGCGTTTCTTTGGTGGGACGAGAGGGGCCCCAGAGCACCCCGACGACTCTGAGCAATCAGCCTGCCCTTTCTCCTCTCGCCCACCTTTTTGGGACCGTACGAACGAACGAGCATTTCTCTCGGCTCTGGGGCCGGGGGACGCAAAACGAAACTGCTTACCTCTTGGGTGGTGAGACACTTGCGTGGAAATCATTTCTGCTCACTTGAGGCAGGCACTGCGGTCAAGTGGGCTTCCAGGTCCAGGTGTTCCATGGACCGGGTATATTCTAAGCGGCCATCGTGACCGTCCAAAGCGGACGTATGGGTTGTTTGGGCCTTGACTCGAGTCGTAACCATCCGTTTTGGGGGGAAAAAAAGTGAGAACCCATCATCTTAAGCACACTTCCCTCTGCCAGAGCACGCCACGCAACCAGGTGATGTTCCTACTGATTGCCGTTCCAAGCTACCGTAGCGGCCAATGCCGCAGGGATACCGTCCAGATTTCCAAACCGAAGCAGATAGCCCTTCTCGCCGAGGCGCAGCTGCCTGGTCGATCAAGCCCCAGGCCCTGGTGCTCCTGAGGGCTGCGGGGACACCCAGGACTACGCTGCTGATGGCAGGTGGCTCCGGGCCTCAGTGCCCTGCCAGTGGGCTCTACTGGGGAATCCGTGCTCTCGCACGCGGGGGAGGGGGGATTCGGTTGCAGGGGGGGCCTCCCTACACATGCCTCTTCTTCTGTCACTTTGGCTGCGGCCGAGCCTGGCACTGGGTGCGTGCATGCTCAGGAGACAGGCTTCTGCGTGTCTCTGGACAGGCCCCGTGCCAGCTGGGACCTGAGCCCCAGCGCAGGTGCACCACCTGCGCTCAGGTTCCTTGGACCGGCCCAGGTCAGCCGAGAGGGAGGAGAACACGGTCCTCACCGCGGAGGGAAGCAAAAGTGCCGACACCTGCCAGCGGGAGAGCCGCATCCAGCAGCCCCGTGGGATCTAAGCCCCCTCTCGCCCCATCCGCTGCCCCCCTCCTCAGCCCCTCCTTTCGGGGCGCCCGGGGCAGGGGTGGGGGAGGGGCAGGGGCAAGCGCCAGGCCTCCCGCGCCGCCGTAGACCGCTCTCTGACGCCCGCAAAGCCGGGGCCAAAGCGCAGGCGCCCCGGCCCGCTGGGCAGGCCGCGCCACCGCCGCCCTGGCGCGCAGGCGCCACTCACCCCGCCCCCGGCAGACTCGCCCCGACCCCGCCCCTCCTGGTTGCTCTGGAGACGGTGGCCACTGGCGCGAGGTGCCCAAGCCCGGGAGAGGGAAGACGGTGGTGAGGGATTGGGGGAGGGGGCGGGGAGGCGTTTTCTGCACTCGGGAGTGGTCCCCGGTGGCAGTGCCGGGACAGATGAGGCCAATAGGCATCCTGCCGAAACCCACCCGATGCACTTCGGGCAGCGCGTCCACTGCCAGGAAAACCTCCAGCGCTGGGGGAAGCGGGCTTCCAAAATGTCTACACCGAATGCCACCAGGAGGCCACGGGGACGCGACGGAAGGGGTGGCCGACGTGGGCGGAGCCTGCTGGGTGGGGACTGGGCCAGGAGAGAAGCTCTGCTATGCTGTCCTGGACAGTTGTTCCCTCCCGTCTGTCTGGCGAAAAGCCAAGAGACAGAAGAAGCTCCAGGAACAAGAGAGCGGCTCCGTTGCCCAAAGTCAGAGGCAAAACTTCCACCGCTAGGGGCCACTGTAGGATAGGAATAGTTCCTTCCTCACACTTGCTGGGGGCAGAGGGCTGAGTTCTAAGGCAGGGGGGAGGGGCAGGGCCCCTTGCAGAAGGGGCTGTGGGGAAGGGACCCCTGGGCCAGATCTGGGGCTGCTGGGAGAGCCCCCTCTCCATGCCATAGCTCACCTGACCCAGGCCAAGGGTCTGGGTTGGGCCAGGCTGCCAGCCAGACCCGTCTGAAGAGGGCTTTCCTTGCCCACCAAAGTCCCCGAGGCCTCCTCAAGCGGGGGCCTACCTAGGGCCGGCCGGACGTTGCCCTGCAGGTCTCTCCCACGGCCATGGTCACAGACATGCTGTCTCCCATCGCCGTCACCTCCACCTTGTGTCAGGGGAACCCCGGCCTTTCCCACCGGTGACCTGCGGGCTTCGGCCTGGGCTCCCGGCCAGGCCTGCAGAGGCCTGTCTCCCGGAGAGCACAGGCCCAGAGTCTTCCCTCTCCCTTGTCAAGGACCTCTCTTTCTCTGCGTTTCTTTGGTGGGACGAGAGGGGCCCCAGAGCACCCCGACGACTCTGAGCAATCAGCCTGCCCTTTCTCCTCTCGCCCACCTTTTTGGGACCGTACGAACGAACGAGCATTTCTCTCGGCTCTGGGGCCGGGGGACGCAAAACGAAACTGCTTACCTCTTGGGTGGTGAGACACTTGCGTGGAAATCATTTCTGCTCACTTGAGGCAGGCACTGCGGTCAAGTGGGCTTCCAGGTCCAGGTGTTCCATGGACCGGGTATATTCTAAGCGGCCATCGTGACCGTCCAAAGCGGACGTATGGGTTGTTTGGGCCTTGACTCGAGTCGTAACCATCCGTTTTGGGGGGAAAAAAAGTGAGAACCCATCATCTTAAGCACACTTCCCTCTGCCAGAGCACGCCACGCAACCAGGTGATGTTCCTACTGATTGCCGTTCCAAGCTACCGTAGCGGCCAATGCCGCAGGGATACCGTCCAGATTTCCAAACCGAAGCAGATAGCCCTTCTCGCCGAGGCGCAGCTGCCTGGTCGATCAAGCCCCAGGCCCTGGTGCTCCTGAGGGCTGCGGGGACACCCAGGACTACGCTGCTGATGGCAGGTGGCTCCGGGCCTCAGTGCCCTGCCAGTGGGCTCTACTGGGGAATCCGTGCTCTCGCACGCGGGGGGAGGGGGGATTCGGTTGCAGGGGGGCCTCCCTACACATGCCTCTTCTTCTGTCACTTTGGCTGCGGCCGAGCCTGGCACTGGGTGCGTGCATGCTCAGGAGACAGGCTTCTGCGTGTCTCTGGACAGGCCCCGTGCCAGCTGGGACCTGAGCCCCAGCGCAGGTGCACCACCTGCGCTCAGGTTCCTTGGACCGGCCCAGGTCAGCCGAGAGGGAGGAGAACACGGTCCTCACCGCGGAGGGAAGCAAAAGTGCCGACACCTGCCAGCGGGAGAGCCGCATCCAGCAGCCCCGTGGGATCTAAGCCCCCTCTCGCCCCATCCGCTGCCCCCCTCCTCAGCCCCTCCTTTCGGGGCGCCCGGACGGCGCCCGGGGCAGGGGTGGGGGAGGGGCAGGGGCAAGCGCCAGGCCTCCCGCGCCGCCGTAGACCGCTCTCTGACGCCCGCAAAGCCGGGGCCAAAGCGCAGGCGCCCCGGCCCGCTGGGCCGGCCGCGCCCACCGCCGCCCTGGCGCGCAGGCGCCACTCACCCCGCCCCCGGCAGACTCGCCCCGACCCCGCCCCTCCTGGTTGCTCTGGAGACGGTGGCCACTGGCGCGAGGTGCCCAAGCCCGGGAGAGGGAAGACGGTGGTGAGGGATTGGGGGAGGGGGCGGGGAGGCGTTTTCTGCACTCGGGAGTGGTCCCCGGTGGCAGTGCCGGGTCAGATGAGGCCAATAGGCATCCTGCCGAAACCCACCCGATGCACTTCGGGCAGCGCGTCCACTGCCAGGAAAACCTCCAGCGCTGGGGGAAGCGGGCTTCCAAAATGTCTACACCGAATGCCACCAGGAGGCCACGGGGACGCGACGGAAGGGGTGGCCGACGTGGGCGGAGCCTGCTGGGTGGGGACTGGGCCAGGAGAGAAGCTCTGCTATGCTGTCCTGGACAGTTGTTCCCTCCCGTCTGTCTGGCGAAAAGCCAAGAGACAGAAGAAGCTCCAGGAACAAGAGAGCGGCTCCGTTGCCCAAAGTCAGAGGCAAAACTTCCACCGCTAGGGGCCACTGTAGGATAGGAATAGTTCCTTCCTCACACTTGCTGGGGGGCAGAGGGCTGAGTTCTAAGGCAGGGGGAGGGGCAGGGCCCCTTGCAGAAGGGGCTGTGGGGGAAGGGACCCCTGGGCCAGATCTGGGGCTGCTGGGAGAGCCCCCTCTCCATGCCATAGCTCACCTTACCCAGGCCAAGGGTCTGGGTTGGGCCAGGCTGCCAGCCAGACCCGTCTGAAGAGGGCTTTCCTTGCCCACCAAAGTCCCCGAGGCCTCCTCAAGCGGGGGCCTACCTAGGGCCGGCCGGCGTTGCCCTGCAGGTCTCTCCCACGGCCATGGTCACAGACATGCTGTCTCCCATCGCCGTCACCTCCACCTTGTGTCAGGGGAACCCCGGCCTTTCCCACCGGTGACCTGCGGGCTTCGGCCTGGGCTCCCGGCCAGGCCTGCAGAGGCCTGTCTCCCGGAGAGCACAGGCCCAGAGTCTTCCCTCTCCCTTGTCAAGGACCTCTCTTTCTCTGCGTTTCTTTGGTGGGACGAGAGGGGCCCCAGAGCACCCCGACGACTCTGAGCAATCAGCCTGCCCTTTCTCCTCTCGCCCACCTTTTTGGGACCGTACGAACGAACGAGCATTTCTCTCGGCTCTGGGGCCGGGGGACGCAAAACGAAACTGCTTACCTCTTGGGTGGTGAGACACTTGCGTGGAAATCATTTCTGCTCACTTGAGGCAGGCACTGCGGTCAAGTGGGCTTCCAGGTCCAGGTGTTCCATGGACCGGGTATATTCTAAGCGGCCATCGTGACCGTCCAAAGCGGACGTATGGGTTGTTTGGGCCTTGACTCGAGTCGTAACCATCCGTTTTGGGGGGAAAAAAAGTGAGAACCCATCATCTTAAGCACACTTCCCTCTGCCAGAGCACGCCACGCGCCACGCAACCAGGTGATGTTCCTACTGATTGCCGTTCCAAGCTACCATAGCGGCCAATGCCGCAGGGATACCGTCCAGATTTCCAAACCGAAGCAGATAGCCCTTCTCGCCGAGGCGCAGCTGCCCTGGTCGATCAAGCCCCAGGCCCTGGTGCTCCTGAGGGCTGCGGGGACACCCAGGACTACGCTGCTGATGGCAGGTGGCTCCGGGCCTCAGTGCCCTGCCAGTGGGCTCTACTGGGGAATCCGTGCTCTCGCACGCGGGGGAGGGGGGATTCGGTTGCAGGGGGGCCTCCCTACACATGCCTCTTCTTCTGTCACTTTGGCTGCGGCTGAGCCTGGCACTGGGTGCGTGCATGCTCAGGAGACAGGCTTCTGCGTGTCTCTGGACAGGCCCTGTGCCAGCTGGGACCTGAGCCCCAGCGCAGGTGCACCACCTGCGCTCAGGTTCCTTGGACCGGCCCAGGTCAGCCGAGAGGGAGGAGAACACGGTCCTCACCGCGGAGGGAAGCAAAAGTGCCGACACCTGCCAGCGGGAGAGCCGCATCCAGCAGCCCTGTGGGATCTAAGCCCCCTCTCGCCCCATCCGCTGCCTCCCTCCTCAGCCCCTCCTTTCGGGGCGCCCGGACGGCGCCCGGGGTAGGGGTGGGGGAGGGGCAGGGGCAAGCGCCAGGCCTCCCGCGCCGCCGTACACCGCTCTCTGACGCCCGCAAAGCCGGGGACCAAAGCGCAGGCGCCCCGGCCCGCTGGGCCGGCCACGCCCACCGCCGCCCTCGCGCGCAGGGCGCCACTCACCCCGCCCCCAGCAGACTCGCCCCGACCCCGCCCCTCCTGGTTGCTCTGGAGACGGTGGCCACTGGCGCGAGGTGCCCAAGCCCGGGAGAGGGAAGACGGTGGTGATGGATTGGGGGAGGGGGCGGGGAGGCGTTTTCTGCACTCGGGAGTGGTCCCCGGTGGCAGTGCCGGGACAGATGAGGCCAATAGGCATCCTGCCGAAACCCACCCGATGCACTTTGGGCAGCGCGTCCACTGCCAGGAAAACCTCCAGCGCTGGGGGAAGCGGGCTTCCAAAATGTATACAGCGAATGCCAGCAGGAGGCCACGGGGACGCGACGGAAGGGGTGGCCGACGTGGGTGGAGCCTGCTGGGTGGGGACTGGGCCAGGAGAGAAGCTCTGCTATGCTGTCCTGGACAGTTGTTCCCTCCCGTCTGTCTGGTGAAAAGCCAAGAGACAGAAGAAGCTCCAGGAACAAGAGAGCGGCTCCGTTGCCCAAAGTCAGAGGCAAAACTTCCACCGCTAGGGGCCACTGTAGGATAGGAATAGTTTCCTTCCTCACACTTGCTGGGGAGCAGAGGGCTGAGTTCTAAGGCAGGGGGAGGGGCAGGGCCCCTTGCAGAAGGGGCTGTGGGGGAAGGGACCCCTGGGCCAGATCTGGGGCTGCTGGGAGAGCCCCCTCTCCATGCCATAGCTCACCTGACCCAGGCCAAGGGTCTGGGTTGGGCCAGGCTGCCAGACCCATCTGAAGAGGGGTTTCCTTGCCCACCAAAGTCCCCGAGGCCTCCTCAAGCGGGGGCCTACCTAGGGCCGGCCGGCGTTGCCCTGCAAGTCTCTCCCACGGCCATGGTCACAGACATGCTGTCTCCCATCGCCATCACCTCCACCTTGTGTCAGGGGAACCCCGGCCTTTCCCACCGGTGACCTGCGGGCTTCGGCCTGGGCTCCCGGCCAGGCCTGCAGAGGCCTGTCTCCCGGAGAGCACAGGCCCAGAGTCTTCCCTCTCCCTTGTCAAGGACCTCTCTTTCTCTGCGTTTCTTTGGTGGGACGAGAGGGGCCCCAGAGCACCCCGACGACTCTGAGCAATCAGCCTGCCCTTTCTCCTCTCGCCCACCTTTTTGGGACCGTACGAACGAACGAGCATTTCTCTCGGCTCTGGGGCCGGGGGACGCAAAACGAAACTGCTTACCTCTTGGGTGGTGAGACACTTGCGTGGAAATCATTTCTGCTCACTTGAGGCAGGCACTGCGGTAAAGTGGGCTTCCAGGTCCAGGTGTTCCATGGACCGGGTATATTCTAAGCGGCCATCGTGACCGTCCAAAGCGGACGTATGGGTTGTTTGGGCCTTGACTCGAGTCGTAACCATCCGTTTTGCGGGGAAAAATGTGAGAACCCATCATCTTAAGCACACTTCCCTCTGCCAGAGCACGCCACGCAACCAGGTGATGTTCCTACTGATTGCCGTTCCAAGCTACCATAGCGGCCAATGCCGCAGGGATACCGTCCAGATTTCCAAACCGAAGCAGATAGCCCTTCTCGCCGAGGCGCAGCTGCCTGGTCGATCAAGCCCCAGGCCCTGGTGCTCCTGAGGGCTGCGGGGACACCCAGGACTACGCTGCTGATGGCAGGTGGCTCCGGGCCTCAGTGCCCTGCCAGTGGGCTCTACTGGGGAATCCGTGCTCTCGCACGCGGGGGAGGGGGGATTGGGTTGCAGGGGGGCCTCCCTACACATGCCTCTTCTTCTGTCACTTTGGCTGCGGCTGAGCCTGGCACTGGGTGCGTGCATGCTCAGGAGACAGGCTTCTGCGTGTCTCTGGACAGGCCCCGTGCCAGCTGGGACCTGAGCCCCAGCGCAGGTGCACCACCTGCGCTCAGGTTCCTTGGACCGGCCCAGGTCAGCCGAGAGGGAGGAGAACACGGTCCTCACCGCGGAGGGAAGCAAAAGTGCCGACACCTGCCAGCGGGAGAGCCGCATCCAGCAGCCCCGTGGGATCTAAGCCCCCTCTCGCCCCATCCGCTGCCCCCCTCCTCGGCCCCTCCTTTCGGGGCGCCTGGACGGCGCCCGGGGCAGGGGTGGGGGAGGGGCAGGGGCAAGCGCCAGGCCTCCCGCGCCGCCGTAGACCGCTCTCTGACGCCCGCAAAGCCGGGGCCAAAGCGCAGGCGCCCCGGCCCGCTGGGCCGGCCACGCCCACCGCCGCCCTGGCGCGCAGGCGCCACTCACCCCGCCCCCGGCAGACTCGCCCCGACCCCGCCCCTCCTGGTTGCCCTGGAGACGGTGGCCACTGGCGCGAGGTGCCCAAGCCCGGGAGAGGGAAGACGGTGGTGAGGGATTGGGGGAGGGGGCGGGGAGGCGTTTTCTGCACTCGGGAGTGGTCCCCGGTGGCAGTGCCGGGACAGATGAGGCCAATAGGCATCCTGCCGAAACCCACCCGATGCACTTCGGGCAGCGCGTCCACTGCCAGGAAAACCTCCAGCGCTGGGGGAAGCGGGCTTCCAAAATGTCTACACCGAATGCCACCAGGAGGCCACGGGGACGCGACGGAAGGGGTGGCCGACGTGGGCGGAGCCTGCTGGGTGGGGACTGGGCCAGGAGAGAAGCTCTGCTATGCTGTCCTGGACAGTTGTTCCCTCCCGTCTGTCTGGCGAAAAGCCAAGAGACAGAAGAAGCTCCAGGAACAAGAGAGCGGCTCCGTTGCCCAAAGTCAGAGGCAAAACTTCCACCGCTAGGGGCCACTGTAGGATAGGAATAGTTCCTTCCTCACACTTGCTGGGGGGCAGAGGGCTGAGTTCTAAGGCAGGGGGAGGGGCAGGGCCCCTTGCAGAAGGGGCTGTGGGGGAAGGGACCCCTGGGCCAGATCTGGGGCTGCTGGGAGAGCCCCCTCTCCATGCCATAGCTCACCTGACCCAGGCCAAGGGTCTGGGTTGGGCCAGGCTGCCAGCCAGACCCGTCTGAAGAGGGCTTTCCTTGCCCACCAAAGTCCCCGAGGCCTCCTCAAGCGGGGGGCCTACCTAGGGCCGGCCGGCGTTGCCCTGCAGGTCTCTCCCACGGCCATGGTCACAGACATGCTGTCTCCCATCGCCGTCACCTCCACCTTGTGTCAGGGGAACCCCGGCCTTTCCCACCGGTGACCTGCGGGCTTCGGCCTGGGCTCCCGGCCAGGCCTGCAAAGGCCTGTCTCCCGGAGAGCACAGGCCCAGAGTCTTCCCTCTCCCTTGTCAAGGACCTCTCTTTCTCTGCGTTTCTTTGGTGGGACGAGAGGGGCCCCAGAGCACCCCGACGACTCTGAGCAATCAGCCTGCCCTTTCTCCTCTCGCCCACCTTTTTGGGACCGTACGAACGAACGAGCATTTCTCTCGGCTCTGGGGCCGGGGGACGCAAAACGAAACTGCTTACCTCTTGGGTGGTGAGACACTTGCGTGGAAATCATTTCTGCTCACTTGAGGCAGGCACTGCGGTCAAGTGGGCTTCCAGGTCCAGGTGTTCCATGGACCGGGTATATTCTAAGCGGCCATCGTGACCGTCCAAAGCGGACGTATGGGTTGTTTGGGCCTTGACTCGAGTCGTAACCATCCGTTTTGGGGGGAAAAAAAGTGAGAACCCATCATCTTAAGCACACTTCCCTCTGCCAGAGCACGCCACGCAACCAGGTGATGTTCCTACTGATTGCCGTTCCAAGCTACCGTAGCGGCCAATGCCGCAGGGATACCGTCCAGATTTCCAAACCGAAGCAGATAGCCCTTCTCGCCGAGGCGCAGCTGCCTGGTCGATCAAGCCCCAGGCCCTGGTGCTCCTGAGGGCTGCGGGGACACCCAGGACTACGCTGCTGATGGCAGGTGGCTCCGGGCCTCAGTGCCCTGCCAGTGGGCTCTACTGGGGAATCCGTGCTCTCGCACGCGGGGGAGGGGGGATTCGGTTGCAGGGGGGCCTCCCTACACATGCCTCTTCTTCTGTCACTTTGGCTGCGGCCGAGCCTGGCACTGGGTGCGTGCATGCTCAGGAGACAGGCTTCTGCGTGTCTCTGGACAGGCCCCGTGCCAGCTGGGACCTGAGCCCCAGCGCAGGTGCACCACCTGCGCTCAGGTTCCTTGGACCGGCCCAGGTCAGCCGAGAGGGAGGAGAACACGGTCCTCACCGCGGAGGGAAGCAAAAGTGCCGACACCTGCCAGCGGGAGAGCCGCATCCAGCAGCCCCGTGGGATCTAAGCCCCCTCTCGCCCCATCCGCTGCCCCCCTCCTCAGCCCCTCCTTTCGGGGCGCCCGGACGGCGCCCGGGGCAGGGGTGGGGGAGGGGCAGGGGCAAGCGCCAGGCCCTCCCGCGCCGCCGTAGACCGCTCTCTGACGCCCGCAAAGCCGGGGCCAAAGCGCAGGCGCCCCGGCCCGCTGGGCCGGCCGCGCCCACCGCCGCCCTGGCGCGCAGGCGCCACTCACCCCGCCCCCGGCAGACTCGCCCCGACCCCGCCCCTCCTGGTTGCCCTGGAGACGGTGGCCACTGGCGCGAGGTGCCCAAGCCCGGGAGAGGGAAGACGGTGGTGAGGGATTGGGGGAGGGGGCGGGGAGACGTTTTCTGCACTCGGGAGTGGTCCCCGGTGGCAGTGCCGGGACAGATGAGGCCAATAGGCATCCTGCCGAAACCCACCCGATGCACTTCGGGCAGCGCGTCCACTGCCAGGAAAACCTCCAGCGCTGGGGGAAGCGGGCTTCCAAAATGTCTACACCGAATGCCACCAGGAGGCCACGGGGACGCGACGGAAGGGGTGGCCGACGTGGGCGGAGCCTGCTGGGTGGGGACTGGGCCAGGAGAGAAGCTCTGCTATGCTGTCCTGGACAGTTGTTCCCTCCCGTCTGTCTGGCGAAAAGCCAAGAGACAGAAGAAGCTCCAGGAACAAGAGAGCGGCTCCGTTGCCCAAAGTCAGAGGCAAAACTTCCACCGCTAGGGGCCACTGTAGGATAGGAATAGTTCCTTCCTCACACTTGCTGGGGGGCAGAGGGCTGAGTTCTAAGGCAGGGGGAGGGGCAGGGCCCCTTGCAGAAGGGGCTGTGGGGGAAGGGACCCCTGGGCCAGATCTGGGGCTGCTGGGAGAGCCCCCTCTCCATGCCATAGCTCACCTGACCCAGGCCAAGGGTCTGGGTTGGGCCAGGCTGCCAGCCAGACCCGTCTGAAGAGGGCTTTCCTTGCCACCAAAGTCCCCGAGGCCTCCTCAAGCGGGGGCCTACCTAGGGCCGGCCGGCGTTGCCCTGCAGGTCTCTCCCACGGCCATGGTCACAGACATGCTGTCTCCCATCGCCGTCACCTCCACCTTGTGTCAGGGGAACCCCGGCCTTTCCCACCGGTGACCTGCGGGCTTCGGCCTGGGCTCCCGGCCAGGCCTGCAGAGGCCTGTCTCCCGGAGAGCACAGGCCCAGAGTCTTCCCTCTCCCTTGTCAAGGACCTCTCTTTCTCTGCGTTTCTTTGGTGGGACGAGAGGGGCCCCAGAGCACCCCGACGACTCTGAGCAATCAGCCTGCCCTTTCTCCTCTCGCCCACCTTTTTGGGACCGTACGAACGAACGAACGAGCATTTCTCTCGGCTCTGGGGCCGGGGGACGCAAAACGAAACTGCTTACCTCTTGGGTGGTGAGACACTTGCGTGGAAATCATTTCTGCTCACTTGAGGCAGGCACTGCGGTCAAGTGGGCTTCCAGGTCCAGGTGTTCCATGGACCGGGTATATTCTAAGCGGCCATCGTGACCGTCCAAAGCGGACGTATGGGTTGTTTGGGCCTTGACTCGAGTCGTAACCATCCGTTTTGGGGGGAAAAAAAGTGAGAACCCATCATCTTAAGCACACTTCCCTCTGCCAGAGCACGCCACGCAACCAGGTGATGTTCCTACTGATTGCCGTTCCAAGCTACCGTAGCGGCCAATGCCGCAGGGATACCGTCCAGATTTCCAAACCGAAGCAGATAGCCCTTCTCGCCGAGGCGCAGCTGCCTGGTCGATCAAGCCCCAGGCCCTGGTGCTCCTGAGGGCTGCGGGGACACCCAGGACTACGCTGCTGATGGCAGGTGGCTCCGGGCCTCAGTGCCCTGCCAGTGGGCTCTACTGGGGAATCCGTGCTCTCGCACGCGGGGGAGGGGGGATTCGGTTGCAGGGGGGCCTCCCTACACATGCCTCTTCTTCTGTCACTTTGGCTGCGGCTGAGCCTGGCACTGGGTGCGTGCATGCTCAGGAGACAGGCTTCTGCGTGTCTCTGGACAGGCCCCGTGCCAGCTGGGACCTGAGCCCCAGCGCAGGTGCACCACCTGCGCTCAGGTTCCTTGGACCGGCCCAGGTCAGCCGAGAGGGAGGAGAACACGGTCCTCACCGCGGAGGGAAGCAAAAGTGCCGACCCCTGCCAGCGGGAGAGCCGCATCCAGCAGCCCCGTGGGATCTAAGCCCCCTCTCGCCCCATCCGCTGCCCCCCTCCTCGGCCCCTCCTTTCGGGGCGCCCGGACGGCGCCCGGGGCAGGGGGTGGGGGAGGGGCAGGGGCAAGCGCCAGGCCTCCCGCGCCGCCGTAGACCGCTCTCTGACGCCCGCAAAGCCGGGGCCAAAGCGCAGGCGCCCCGGCCCGCTGGGCCCGGCCACGCCCACCGCCGCCCTGGCGCGCAGGCGCCACTCACCCCGCCCCCGGCAGACTCGCCCCGACCCCGCCCCTCCTGGTTGCCCTGGAGACGGTGGCCACTGGCGCGAGGTGCCCAAGCCCGGGAGAGGGAAGACGGTGGTGAGGGATTGGGGGAGGGGGCGGGGAGGCGTTTTCTGCACTCGGGAGTGGTCCCCGGTGGCAGTGCCGGGACAGATGAGGCCAATAGGCATCCTGCCGAAACCCACCCGATGCACTTCGGGGCAGCGCGTCCACTGCCAGGAAAACCTCCAGCGCTGGGGGAAGCGGGCTTCCAAAATGTCTACACCGAATGCCACCAGGAGGCCACGGGGACGCGACGGAAGGGGTGGCCGACGTGGGCGGAGCCTGCTGGGTGGGGACTGGGCCAGGAGAGAAGCTCTGCTATGCTGTCCTGGACAGTTGTTCCCTCCCGTCTGTCTGGCGAAAAGCCAAGAGACAGAAGAAGCTCCAGGAACAAGAGAGCGGCTCCGTTGCCCAAAGTCAGAGGCAAAACTTCCACCGCTAGGGGCCACTGTAGGATAGGAATAGTTCCTTCCTCACACTTGCTGGGGGGCAGAGGGCTGAGTTCTAAGGCAGGGGGGAGGGGCAGGGCCCCTTGCAGAAGGGGCTGTGGGGGAAGGGACCCCTGGGCCAGATCTGGGGCTGCTGGGAGAGCCCCCTCTCCATGCCATAGCTCACCTGACCCAGGCCAAGGGTCTGGGTTGGGCCAGGCTGCCAGCCAGACCCGTCTGAAGAGGGCTTTCCTTGCCCACCAAAGTCCCCGAGGCCTCCTCAAGCGGGGGCCTACCTAGGGCCGGCCGGCGTTGCCCTGCAGGTCTCTCCCACGGCCATGGTCACAGACATACTGTCTCCCATCGCCGTCACCCTCCACCTTGTGTCAGGGGAACCCCGGCCTTTCCCACCGGTGACCTGCGGGCTTCGGCCTGGGCTCCCGGCCAGGCCTGCAGAGGCCTGTCTCCCGGAGAGCACAGGCCCAGAGTCTTCCCTCTCCCTTGTCAAGGACCTCTCTTTCTCTGCGTTTCTTTGGTGGGACGAGAGGGGCCCCAGAGCACCCCGACGACTTCTGAGCAATCAGCCTGCCCTTTCTCCTCTCGCCCACCTTTTTGGGACCGTACGAACGAACGAGCATTTCTCTCGGCTCTGGGGCCGGGGGACGCAAAACGAAACTGCTTACCTCTTGGGTGGTGAGACACTTGCGTGGAAATCATTTCTGCTCACTTGAGGCAGGCACTGCGGTCAAGTGGGCTTCCAGGTCCAGGTGTTCCATGGACCGGGTATATTCTAAGCGGCCATCGTGACCGTCCAAAGCGGACGTATGGGTTGTTTGGGCCTTGACTCGAGTCGTAACCATCCGTTTTGGGGGGAAAAAAAGTGAGAACCCATCATCTTAAGCACACTTCCCTCTGCCAGAGCACGCCACGCAACCAGGTGATGTTCCTACTGATTGCCGTTCCAAGCTACCGTAGCGGCCAATGCCGCAGGGATACCGTCCAGATTTCCAAACCGAAGCAGATAGCCCTTCTCGCCGAGGCGCAGCTGCCTGGTCGATCAAGCCCCAGGCCCTGGTGCTCCTGAGGGCTGCGGGGACACCCAGGACTACGCTGCTGATGGCAGGTGGCTCCGGGCCTCAGTGCCCTGCCAGTGGGCTCTACTGGGGAATCCGTGCTCTCGCACGCGGGGGAGGGGGGATTCGGTTGCAGGGGGGGCCTCCCTACACATGCCTCTTCTTCTGTCACTTTGGCTGCGGCCGAGCCTGGCACTGGGTGCGTGCATGCTCAGGAGACAGGCTTCTGCGTGTCTCTGGACAGGCCCCGTGCCAGCTGGGACCTGAGCCCCAGCGCAGGTGCACCACCTGCGCTCAGGTTCCTTGGACCGGCCCAGGTCAGCCGAGAGGGAGGAGAACACGGTCCTCACCGCGGAGGGAAGCAAAAGTGCCGACACCTGCCAGCGGGAGAGCCGCATCCAGCAGCCCCGTGGGATCTAAGCCCCCTCTCGCCCCATCCGCTGCCCCCCTCCTCGGCCCCTCCTTTCGGGGCGCCCGGACGGCGCCCGGGGCAGGGGTGGGGGAGGGGCAGGGGGCAAGCGCCAGGCCTCCCGCGCCGCCGTAGACCGCTCTCTGACGCCCGCAAAGCCGGGGCCAAAGCGCAGGCGCCCCGGCCCGCTGGGCCGGCCGCGCCCACCGCCGCCCTGGCGCGCAGGCGCCACTCACCTCGCCCCCGGCAGACTCGCCCCGACCCCGCCCCTCCTGGTTGCCCTGGAGACGGTGGCCACTGGCGCGAGGTGCCCAAGCCCGGGAGAGGGAAGACGGTGGTGAGGGATTGGGGGAGGGGGCGGGGAGGCGTTTTCTGCACTCGGGAGTGGTCCCCGGTGGCAGTGCCGGGACAGATGAGGCCAATAGGCATCCTGCCGAAACCCACCCGATGCACTTCGGGCAGCGCGTCCACTGCCAGGAAAACCTCCAGCGCTGGGGGAAGCGGGCTTCCAAAATGTCTACACCGAATGCCACCAGGAGGCCACGGGGACGCGACGGAAGGGGTGGCCGACGTGGGCGGAGCCTGCTGGGTGGGGCCTGGGCCAGGAGAGAAGGTCTGCTATGCTGTCCTGGACAGTTGTTCCCTCCCGTCTGTCTGGCGAAAAGCCCAGAGACAGAAGAAGCTCCAGGAACAAGAGAGCGGCTCCGTTGCCCAAAGTCAGAGGCAAAACTTCCACCGCTAGGGGCCACTGTAGGATAGGAATAGTTCCTTCCTCACACTTGCTGGGGGCAGAGGGCTGAGTTCTAAGGCAGGGGGAGGGGCAGGGCCCCTTGCAGAAGGGGCTGTGGGGGAAGGGACCCCTGGGCCAGATCTGGGGCTGCTGGGAGAGCCCCCTCTCCATGCCATAGCTCACCTGACCCAGGCCAAGGGTCTGGGTTGGGCCAGGCTGCCAGCCAGACCCGTCTGAAGAGGGCTTTCCTTGCCCACCAAAGTCCCCGAGGCCTCCTCAAGCGGGGGCCTACCTAGGGCCGGCCGGCGTTGCCCTGCAGGTCTCTCCACGGCCATGGTCACAGACATGCTGTCTCCCATCGCCGTCACCTCCACCTTGTGTCAGGGGAACCCCGGCCTTTCCCACCGGTGACCTGCGGGCTTCGGCCTGGGCTCCCGGCCAGGCCTGCAGAGGCCTGTCTCCCGGAGAGCACAGGCCCAGAGTCTTCCCTCTCCCTTGTCAAGGACCTCTCTTTCTCTGCGTTTCTTTGGTGGGACGAGAGGGGCCCCAGAGCACCCCGACGACTCTGAGCAATCAGCCTGCCCTTTCTCCTCTCGCCCACCTTTTTGGGACCGTACGAACGAACGAGCATTTCTCTCGGCTCTGGGGCCGGGGGACGCAAAACGAAACTGCTTACCTCTTGGGTGGTGAGACACTTGCGTGGAAATCATTTCTGCTCACTTGAGGCAGGCACTGCGGTCAAGTGGGCTTCCAGGTCCAGGTGTTCCATGGACCGGGTATATTCTAAGCGGCCATCGTGACCGTCCAAAGCGGACGTATGGGTTGTTTGGGCCTTGACTCGAGTCGTAACCATCCGTTTTGGGGGGAAAAAAAGTGAGAACCCATCATCTTAAGCACACTTCCCTCTGCCAGAGCACGCCACGCAACCAGGTGATGTTCCTACTGATTGCCGTTCCAAGCTACCGTAGCGGCCAATGCCGCAGGGATACCGTCCAGATTTCCAAACCGAAGCAGATAGCCCCTTCTCGCCGAGGCGCAGCTGCCTGGTCGATCAAGCCCCAGGCCCTGGTGCTCCTGAGGGCTGCGGGGACACCCAGGACTACGCTGCTGATGGCAGGTGGCTCCGGGCCCTCAGTGCCCTGCCAGTGGGCTCTACTGGGGAATCCGTGCTCTCGCACGCGGGGGAGGGGGGATTCGGTTGCAGGGGGGGGCCTCCCTACACATGCCTCTTCTTCTGTCACTTTGGCTGCGGCCGAGCCTGGCACTGGGTGCGTGCATGCTCAGGAGACAGGCTTCTGCGTGTCTCTGGACAGGCCCCGTGCCAGCTGGGACCTGAGCCCCAGCGCAGGTGCACCACCTGCGCTCAGGTTCCTTGGACCGGCCCAGGTCAGCCGAGAGGGAGGAGAACACGGTCCTCACCGCGGAGGGGAAGCAAAAGTGCCGACACCTGCCAGCGGGAGAGCCGCATCCAGCAGCCCCGTGGGATCTAAGCCCCCTCTCGCCCCATCCGCTGCCCCCCTCCTCAGCCCCTCCTTTCGGGGCGCCCGGGGCAGGGGGTGGGGGAGGGGCAGGGGCAAGCGCCAGGCCCTCCCGCGCCGCCGTAGACCGCTCTCTGACGCCCGCAAAGCCGGGGCCAAAGCGCAGGCGCCCCGGCCCGCTGGGCAGGCCGCGCCCACCGCCGCCCTGGCGCGCAGGCGCCACTCACCCCGCCCCCGGCAGACTCGCCCCGACCCCGCCCCTCCTGGTTGCTCTGGAGACGGTGGCCACTGGCGCGAGGTGCCCAAGCCCGGGAGAGGGAAGACGGTGGTGAGGGATTGGGGGAGGGGGCGGGGAGGCGTTTTCTGCACTCGGGAGTGGTCCCCGGTGGCAGTGCCGGGACAGATGAGGCCAATAGGCATCCTGCCGAAACCCACCCGATGCACTTCGGGCAGCGCGTCCACTGCCAGGAAAACCTCCAGCGCTGGGGGAAGCGGGCTTCCAAAATGTCTACACCGAATGCCACCAGGAGGCCACGGGGACGCGACGGAAGGGGGTGGCCGACGTGGGCGGAGCCTGCTGGGTGGGGACTGGGCCAGGAGAGAAGCTCTGCTATGCTGTCCTGGACAGTTGTTCCCTCCCGTCTGTCTGGCGAAAAGCCAAGAGACAGAAGAAGCTCCAGGAACAAGAGAGCGGCTCCGTTGCCCAAAGTCAGAGGCAAAACTTCCACCGCTAGGGGCCACTGTAGGATAGGAATAGTTCCTTCCTCACACTTGCTGGGGGCAGAGGGCTGAGTTCTAAGGCAGGGGGAGGGGCAGGGCCCCTTGCAGAAGGGGCTGTGGGGGAAGGGACCCCTGGGCCAGATCTGGGGCTGCTGGGAGAGCCCCCTCTCCATGCCATAGCTCACCTGACCCAGGCCAAGGGTCTGGGTTGGGCCAGGCTGCCAGCCAGACCCGTCTGAAGAGGGCTTTCCTTGCCCACCAAAGTCCCCGAGGCCTCCTCAAGCGGGGGCCTACCTAGGGCCGGCCGGCGTTGCCCTGCAGGTCTCTCCCACGGCCATGGTCACAGACATGCTGTCTCCCATCGCCGTCACCTCCACCTTGTGTCAGGGGAACCCCGGCCTTTCA
>NW_026688381.1:0-73267 GCF_030445035.2 Dasypus novemcinctus | reverse complement strand
GCACAGGGCGGCTCTCCTTGTGGGGGCGTGCTCCTTGGGCACGGGGTTTCCCTACGGAGGGCACACCCCTGCGGGGCACGGCACTCTTTGCGTGCATCAGCGCTCCGTGTTGGCTAGCTCACCACATGGGTCAGGTGAGCCTGGGTCTGAACCCTGGGCCTCCCATCTGGTAGGTGGATGCTCCATCAGTTGAGCCACATCTGCTTCCCTTGAGTTGATTCTTATATAGAGAGTGAGATAGGGGTTGCCTTTCATTCTTTTGGTTACAGATAACCTGTTCTCCCAGCAGCATTTGCTGAAGAGTCTTGTTTTTTTCCCATTAACACAGGCTTGGAGGGCTTGTCAAAAACCACTTGACCATAGAGGTGACGGTTAATTCCTGTACTCGCAGTTCTATCCCACTCATCGCTCTTTCTCTTTTTATTGCAGTATCATGTGAATTTGTCCAGCGTAGCATTGCAATATGTTTCAAGGTCAGCCAGTGAAATTACTTCTGTGTTGTTGTTCTTTTTTAGAATACTTTTGGCTATTCACATGCACTTCCCTTCCAAGTGGTTTGGTAATTGTCTTTTCTGTTTCTCTAAAGTAGGCTGTTGAAATTTTGCTTGGTCTTGCAGTGAATCTATAAATCAGTCTGGGTAGGATTCACATCTTTATGGTGTTTGGTCTTCCAGTTCACAAACATGGAATGTCTTTCCAATTGTTTCGGTCTTTTCAAATTTCTTTGAGCATTGTTTTGTAATGTTCTCCCTATAGGTCCTGTATGTCTTTTGTTAAATTGATCGCTAGGTATTTGAGTGTTTTTGTTGCTATTGTAAATGAAATTTTCCCCTTTTTTTTCTCCTCAGAATGTGGAATACTAGTGTACAAAAATATTACTAATTTCTCCGTGTTGATCCTGCTGCCTGCCATTGTGCTGAACTCTTTTATTAGCTCAAATAGCTTTGTTGTAGACATTTCAGAATTTTCTAAATATAAGGTGACTTCCTCTTTCTTCTTTATACGTCTTCAATTATTTTTTCTTCTCTAATTGCTCTACCTAGAGCTTCTGTTACAATGCTGAATAACAATGGTGCTGGTGGGCATCCTTGTTTAGTTCCCAGTATTAGAGGGAAAGCTTTCAGCCTTTCCCCAGTTGATACGATGTCAGGTGTGGGTTTTTCATGTGTGGTTTTTATCACATTCAGGAATAATCCTTCTATTCTTCTGTTTTGAAATGTTTTTATAAGAAATGATACTGGTTTTAATCAAATGCCTTTTCTGCCTCGATTGAGATGATCATGTGTCTTTTTTTCCTTCCATTTATTAATGTTGTGTATCACAATGATTGATGTTCGTATGTTGAACCAGGCATGCCCACCAGGAATAAATCCCACTTGATTGTGATGTATAGGACTTTTGATATGGTGCTGGGTTCGATTTTTAAATATTTTGGTAAGAATTTTTGCTTCAATGGTCATTAGAGAGATTGGTCTGTAATTTCTTTTCTTTACTGTGTCTTTATTTGGGTTTGGTATTACAGTGATGTTGGCTTTCTAAAAAATGGTGGGTTATTTTCCCTCCTTTTCAACTTTCTGGAAGAGTTTAAACAGGATTGGTGTTAATTCTTTTTAAAATGTTTGGTAGAATTCACCTGTGAAGTGACATGGTCCTAGATTTTTCCATTGTTGGGCGATTTTTAAAGACAGTTTCAGTGTCCTTCAATGTGATTGGTTTGGTAAGTTCTTGTATTTCTTGTAGTGTTAATGCAGGCTGGTTGTGCTTTTCTTGGCGTTTGCTCATTTCCTCTAGGTTGTTTAGTTTGTTGGCAGACAGTTTCTCAGAATATCCTCTTATGATCCTTTCGAGTTCTGTGGGATCAGTCATAACTTCCCCTCTTTCATTTCCAATTGTATTTATTAGGATTTTTTTTTCGTTGTTAATCTTGGTAGGGGTTTGTGAATTTTACTGATCTCCATCTCAAATAACTGGCTTTTGGTTTTGACTGTTTTTTTTTTTTCTTTCTCAATTTCCTTCAATTCTATTCTAATCTTTCTTATCTCCTGCTTGTTTTGAGGATGGTTTGCTTTTCTTTTTCTTGTTTCTTCTGTTGTTCAGTTAATTCTTGGATTTTAGCTCTTTCTTCTTTTTTAATATAGGCATTTGTGAATTTAACTTTTTCTCTCTGCCATTGATTGTGATTTTGATTCCCTTCTGATCTGAGAAGATGCTTTGTATAAATTGATTATGTTTATATTTATTGAGTGCTGTATTGTGCCCTGATATGTGGTCTGTCCTTGAGAAGGATGCATGGGTATGTTCAAAGAATGTCTAATGCACTGAGTTTGGATGCTGTGTTCTGTATATGTGTGTTAGGTCTAACTTATTGATCATATTGTTTCAGGTCTCTCTTTCCTTGTTGGTCTTCTGTCTAGTTCTGTCTAATGTTGTGAGAGGTGTTTTAAAATCTCCACTTGTTTATTGTAGAGATGCCTGTTTCTCTGTTCAATTTTCCCAGAGTTTGTTCCATGTATTTGGGAGACCTTGGTTAGGTGCATAGATATTTATGTCTGTTATACCTTCCTGGTTGCTTGTCCCTTTTATTAATATTTAATGGCCTTCTGTATCTCTCTTAACTTTTTGCACTTACTGTCTGTTTTCTCCAATATTAGTATAGCTAAGCCTGCTTGTTTTTGGTTACTATTTGCATGGAGTATCTTTTTCCAGCCTTTCACTTTCAGGCAGTTTGTATCCGTGGGTCTAAGGTGGGTCTCTGGTACGCAGCATACGACTGACTCATGCTTTTTTTAAATACATCCTGTCAGCCTGTATTTCTTAATTGGTCAGTTTAATCTATTCATATTCAGTGATATTACTGTAAATGCATTAGTTCTTTCCTCCATTTTCTTCTTTGGTTATCATATGTCATATCACATTTTGGTCTGTCTTTTTACTTTTTTGGTTCTCCTTCTATTCTCCTATTCTCTCCTCCAAGCTTCACTCTCCTTTTTCTTTCAGGTTCTAAGGCTTCCCTTAATATATCCTGCAAGATGGATTCTTTATTATGAACTCTATTTGTATTGGCTTGTGAATATTATATACCCGCCTTCGTATTTGAAGGACAATTTTGGTGAATGCAGAATTTTCGGCTGGCAGTTTTTCTCTTTCGGTCTCATTTTATCATAGTGCTGTCTGCTTGCCTCCATGGTTTCTCATGAGGAATCTGTACTAAATCTTACTGGGTGTCCCTTGTAAGTAATGGTTCTCTTCTCTCTTACTGCTCTCAGAATTTTCTCTTTATCTCTTAGGTTTGACTTTCTCAGTAGTATGTGTCTTGGAATAGGTGTATTTGGATTTATTCTGATTGGGATACAGTGGGCTTCTTAGACATGTAGGTTAATTTCTTTCCCTGGAGTTGGGAAATTTTCAACTATTATTTCCTCAAATACTAGCCCCCCCCCCCTCCTTCCCCTGTCTTCTCCTTCTGGATATCTTATGACATGTTTGTTGTTGGTTTTTGAGTTGTCATTCAACCTCTCTGAACCCATGTTCATTTTTTCCCAGTCTTTTCTCTCTGTAATTTTAGCTCTTCTGTCTTTGGTATCACTTATTCTTTCTTCTCTCATTTCGAGTTTGCTGTATGTCTGTCGTGTCTTTCCTTCCCATTAGCTCTGTTATTTTTCTATTTCGGGTTTCACATTTTTTTGTGTGCTTGTTCACTATCTTCTTGATCTCATTCATTTCTTTAGCCATATTTTTCTTTCATTTTTCTTTCAATTTGATTTTGGAACTGTGTATGCATCTCATTAATTAGTTTTCTCAAATCCTGTGTCTCTTTTGAGGCTTTGTTATATTCCTTTTCCTGGGTCATGTCTGCCATTTTTTTAGTCTGGCTTGTAAATTTTTGCTGATGCTAGGCATCTGATTAGGATGCAGTTTCCTCAGATGCTCAGTTTCTTTCTTTTTGTTGGGCTTTGGTGGTGGGAGGCTGTGTGTTATTGCTGCTCTTTGATTCTGTGTTCCTCCTGGATGGTTTGTCTTGTCCTTGTTCTTTGCTCAAAACAGGGCTCCGCACCTAGTGTCAGCCAAAGGGGTGCTGATGCAGAATATCATTAATCTGTTGCCTTTATACAAGGTGTTTATTTGGGGTAGAAGCTTATTTACCACGCTCTGAAGTGCAAGTTACTTCCCTCACCAAAGTCTGTTGCCACAAGTTGGAGGAAGATGGCTGCCGATGTGTGCCAGGGTTCAGGCTTTCTGGGTTCCTCTCTTCCCGGGGTTCAATTCTCTCCACGTCCAGCTCCTGTCTGTTCACCACAAGTTCAGCTCTAGACTAGAAAGCTCTCTAGGCTTTGCCTCTCTCTACGAGGTCAGCTGTAGAGTATCAGGCAAATATATCTGTCCTCTCCCTTGGGCTTCAGCTGTGTCTAAAGAGCTCTCTCTGTTCCTCTGGCGATGATCTCCTGTGTGTTCACTTCCTGGGCTCCAGCTCAAAAACTCCAGCCATCTCTTTTGTCATGTTGTTTTCTTTGTGCGTCCCACCCACCAAGGGGCAGGGATGCAACGTCCTGCTGATGTGGCCCCATGAAAGCCTTGATCATCATTTAATCCTGTAAACCTCTGAATCCAAGAGAATGTACTATACCCTGAGGAAAAGACCAATTTATGAGCATAATCTAATATTTCTTTTTGGAATTCATCAGTAATATCAAACTGCTATGCCCAGTAATGGGTTGCAGACTTGCTTCCTGGGGCCTTCGGAGGGAAGCCATAAAGGCTAGCAGAAGCCTCTGCTATTTATTTTTAATTTACTCATGTGTTCTACCTAGTTCTGCTCCTGGAAGGTACTCTTTGGCAGCTCTTTCAGGTCAGTGCCTGGCTGGAGCGTTTTTGCTGTGACACAGACTGGAACAGTGTGGTAGAGGTTCTTGCCTGGAGATGAAGAGCCTTGTAATTTAAACTTTCTCAGAAAGAATTCGTCAGACTTCTCCAGCAACCGCCTCTCTTTTCCTGGGTAGGAAATGGTTCCACTCCCCTCTGTGTCCTCCACAGTCATTCCAGGTTAGTAGAGTAGGAGATTGAGAGGGTCAGATCTCCTTAGTCCTTTGCAGGCTCCCAAGGCAAACAATGAGCTGGTACTGCCCAGCCCGGTAGAGCTCCTGGGAGTCCGCAGACCAAATTTGTGGGTTCAAAGTTTTCAGCCTTAGGCTGTGTCCCTCTCTCTCCTCTTTGCTGCAGAGGCGAGTCCTCCACACTCAGTCCTGGCTATAAGAGAGTGAGATTGAGGGGTCCCACCTGGCCTGGAAAGGCTGGTGGGGACACAGCAGACCAGCTGTGTGGGTTAGAATGTGCAGCCTTAGATGGTGTCCCTCTCCGTCCGCTTTCCAGGGGCTGTGGATCCCTGGAGACCCCTTTGTCTAAAGTTGGGTGAGAGGCCTGAGTATTGTGAGGTCTTAGAGTCAGGGAGGGTGCCAGGAGCAGTAGCTGCTGCTTTCCAGTCACAGTTCTTCTGCCGCGATTCCCCTCCTTTGTCCGTCTCTGTTCTGGGTGGGGTCCAGCCTTCACCTGCTGTCCTAAAGCCTAGAGCTCTTTTTCCAGTCTGTTTCAGCCTGTCCTCCAGCTGCTTTTCTGGAGGAGGAGAGAGTCCCATGTCTTTGTATTCTGCTCTCTTCTTGGAATTCGTGACTGGTGTCTTCTTTTTTTTAAAGGTTTATTTATTTATTTATTCATTTATTTATCTCCCCTCCCCTCCCCCACCCCAGTTGTCCTCTGTGTCTATTTTGCTGTGTGTTCTTCTTTGTCTGCTTCTGTTGTTGTCAGCCCCACAGGAATCTGTGTTTCTTTTTGTTGCATCATCTTGTTGTGTCAGCGCTCCATGTGCGCGGCACCATCCTGGGCAGGTTGCACTTTCTTTCACGCTTGGCGGCTGCCATTACAGGGCGCACTCCTTGCGCATGGGGCTCCCCTACACGGGGGACACCCCTGCATGGCACGGCATTCCTTGTGGGCTTCAGCACTGCACATGGGCCAGCTCCGCTCAGGTCAAGGAGGCCCCGGGTTTGAACCGCAGACCTCCCATGTGGTAGGCGTAGGCCCTAAGCACTGGGCCAAGTCCACTTCCCACTGGTGCCTTCTTGACATCTCCAATGAATTTGACCTCCGTGGATCTGCATAAACTGACACTTCATTTACTAAATATACTAATGGAATTTCTACTTGATTGGAGGCAGTCTTTTTTTGGTGGAATCAGTTCCATTCTTGGCAATCCATTCTTTCATATTCATTCACTAATCTTTTTGGTAAATATAATAATTATAGATATGAAAATATTGATATCTTACCATTTAAAAATGACCAGTTAATTATTGTGTATTTTTCCATCCAGTCTTCCTTTTCTTCACCATGTGTGTTTGTTCATTGAATTCTTGGCCCTTGGCAGTGGGACAGTCCTTATGGAGGGACGCAGAGGGTCAGTGCTGACTCCCTCTAAGCTTGCTCTCTAGTTGCATTTCAACCAAGGTTTTGCACACCAGGTTAAGAAACAAGTGGAATCTGAGTTCTTACTCATCAGAGACCCTCCTGTGTGAGTCCAAGATTTGAGAATCTAGGGGGTCCGTGGGAACGCCGTAATCCAGTGCACTAACTTTCCTTCCCAATGCCTGTGCGCTGTGGCAGAGCTCCTGGCTGTGACGTCAGCGTGGAGGTTGGCAGGTCATTCTCTGTGATTCCTCACAACTCCCAGGATTGTGATCTAACGCAGAGTCTTGTGGGCTTTCTTTTAGTTTTGGACGTCAGGAACTAATGCCGGAGTGTGAGGTTGTCTGCACAGCTAGCTTCCCTAGGCCCTGCGATCTGAAGGCCTCCTTATAAAGGTGGACAGTTTGGTCTCTCTGTAGACTCAGGGAATTGTAAGCACATGCACAGATGGAGGAACTCCCTTGTGGTTTCTTTTTTTGTTCTTGTGGTGGTTTTTTTGGTTTCCTTTTTGTTGTTTTTTTAAAGACTTATTTTCATGGCTCTATTTCTCTCTATCCCCTCATTGTATACACTTGCTGTGTCTGCTTTTATTTCTTTAGGAGGCACTGGGAACTGAACTCGGGACCTCTGATGTGAGAGGGAGGTGCCTAATCACTTAAGCCACCTCTGTTTCTGGTCGTTGTTGTTTCTGTCATTATGTTTTTCCGTTCATGTCTCTTGTTGCATCATCTCGTTGTGTCAGCTTGCTGTGGCTTCCCACTGAACCAGCTTGCTGTCATCTTAAGGAGGCACTGGGAACGTCTTCTCCCTGCTTTTTTGTGTCTCTCGTTACATTTTTCCTCTTGTGTCTCTTGTCGCATCATCTTGTTGTGTCGGTTTCCCAAGCCTGCCTTTCATGCAAGCTTCCTGGAACCAAACCAAGAATCTCCCATATGGTAGGCAGGAGCTGAACCTCTTGAGGCACATCTGCTTCCCTACGTGGTTTCTGATGTTCCCATGACTGAGTGATGCCTGCAGGTCTGTAGTGCAGAGCTTTGGAGCCACACGCCTGGGTTCACATTAAGGCCCTGCCCCTTGGAGCACCAGAGCCTGAGCAGTCCATCTCACCTCGGGGAAATGCACACAGAGACCCCCACAAGCTCACACATAGTCTCACAGTCACACCACAGAGACTCACATGGATTCCCTTAAGCCTCCCTCAGCCTAACCTGTAACCCTGAAAGCAAACAGATCCATTCCTGGAAACTCTGCAAAGAAGGACAGTTCCTGAATGGAAGTCTTTCATCATGTCCACATCCTCCTTTGAGGCTGTGACCAGGCTAGGTGTCCAGCCTACAGCTTGCTGGAAGCCCCCTATTTTATCTCAGTTTTTCTCAGCATACTTTGATGAGCCCAGAATAGCTACCATTTTCATTTGCTTTCTTTTATTTTTGAGGTTTTTATTTATTTATTTATTTAAGAGTATGCACTTTGTCAGTACTACCACAGAAAGAACATTATGTCCTTCTTAGATGCTTCACATCAGGGGGTACCTCATGTCAGTGTGTGTAGTTGTTGATGAAGTGAATTTTAAAGTATAAAGACAAAAAATTTCATTATAACATAAATAGAAACTAAAATCTAATGATTGTAGGGAAACAGTACATTTACACATAAAAAATAAGACATGAAATCCAGTGTAACTCATTGAAATAACTTACAGATAATTAATTTTGAAAATGTGTAAATATGTTTTGAAAATGACTATATTTGGCAATGTGTTAATGTTTCTCTTCAAGAGAGGAGTGCATATAAGAGGAATACTCAGTAGTCAGTGGGAGAAAGAAAATCGATAAGGTAGAAGTAGAAGTAATGAGAGTGAGGACCCGTTTATAAGAGTGGTAGAAGTACAGAGTGCAGAAATATAATGAAGAAAGCTTTCATCCTTTAAAAAATTCTGTTAAAAATCTAGAAAGAAAAGTAGATCTGTCATTAGAAAAGTTGTTTTGAATCTATCGTCCATAGTTTTTAAAAATTGTACGAATAACAACAAAAAATTCATGTTATTCTCAAGTACTGAAGGAAAAGTGCAGAGTATCCCACCACAAATGAATGAAAACTCTTTATCATGACCTACATGATGTACTGAAATATATTTTCTGAAAAGAAGATGAAAGGCATTAAGAAAATGAAATAATATATGACAATACATCATAAGTTTAAATAAAACCTGAAAAATTAATGAGAAGAAGAAAATAAGGACAATGGGAAAAGAGTTCAAGATTGAAATGTAATCTCCACGAAGTAAGGTGACAAGATAATGCTTAAGTCTAAAGAGAAGGATAAAAAAGTAGAAAGGACTGAAAGTCTTAAATGGAGAATGGTAAAGATAAAAAACAAGGCACAGGCTGAGGAATGGTGCAGCTGGTCCAGCGTCTGCCCCCTGGGGTGCCTGAGCCAGGAGGTGGGCAGGGCCATCGCAGTCCCTCGGCCCTGGCTGTCCCTGGGTCTGGGGAGGGCCTCATGTGGGTGGTCCTGGAAGCTGCCCCCTCCTCCCATGATGCTCAGCTCCAGGCTGCAGGCCTTGGCAGTTGGTGGTGTCCAGGCTTCAGCGCCAGGCCTTGGGCGATGGCTGTGGCTCCTCAGATCTAGGCCTCCTTGAGCTCTGCACCTCGGAGGATTGTGGTAGGTGTGAGTCCTGTGCACTGAGGGGGCCCCCCTTCATCTGAGCTCCCTCTCCTTTACTCCACTGAGCGTCCCCGCGCCTGGAGCCGGAGGTGGTGCGTGTGTCTGCTGTGGACCCGAGGGGACTCCAGAGCCCTGATTTGTACCTTAACGTGGTGTGTTCCCACCTGTCCAGGGCAGTCCTGGGTTATGTCTGTTGTCCTCCCTTTTCATGTCACCCGTTCCACTAAGACTATTCTGATGTGACTTTATGTTATATTGTCCCGTTATTAGGTCTGTTTCAGAAATTTACTTCAGGACGGTTGACTTAATATCTGAATAACTGAATTATTTGGGTAAAAATTTTAAAATGCACAAAAAATAGAATGTCCAATGAACCATAGATATATGTGCTTATACCTGACTGGCCTGTTCATGCAAAAAGATGAGAGGAATTGGTAAGTGGTGTCTGGGAGGGGGTAGAACTGAGGAGCAGGGGCTGGATGAGAGGGAGGCTTGCCTTTAGTTGTGTACTTGTCTCAACATTTGATTTTTACTAATATGAGCATGTGTTTCTTTTCCACCAAATACAAAGTAATAATAAAGATAGATAATAATAAAGATAGGTATGTCCTGTTATGTGAATTTTCCTTCCAGGAACCTCTAGTCAGCTGGACATTCCCCGAGAATGGGAGAAAATTTGTTTTTATGTTCATGAGACATATTGGTGTGTAATTTTCCATTTTAAAAATATCTTTATGTGGTTTTAGCGTTAGGGTAATGTTGGGCTCCTAGAGTGAGTTAGGAAATGTTCCCTTTGTTTTCTGAAAGCGATTGTGGAGAATTTTCATTTATCCTTAAATGATGGATAGTATGAATCATCTGAACCTGGTCCTTTCTTTTTTCAAATGTCATTGATTTTCGATTCAGAATTTTAATGGCTATAGGTCTATTCTGATTATACATTTGTTCTTGTATTAGTTTTGATAGTTTGTATCTCTGAAGGAGTTTTGGGCCATTGCATCTAAGTTATCAAAGTATTGGATGTAGGGATGTTCGTAGTCTTGTTCGAATATCCTTTTTTTTTTTCTCTCCCCTCTCCCCCACCCCCCAGGTGTCTGCTCTGTGTGTCCATTCGCCATGTGTTCTTCTGTGTCCACTTGCATTCTTGTCAGCAGCACCGGGAGTCTGTGTCTCTTTTTTGTCGTGTGCTCTTGCTGCGTTAGCTCTCCATGTGTGCGGTGCCACTCCTGGGCAGCTCTCGTCACGGGGCACACTCCTTGCGCGTGGTGCTCCCCTTTGCGGGAGACACCCCTGCGTGGCAGGGCACTCCTTGTGCGCATCAGCGCTGCCCATGGGCCAGCTCCACAGGGTCAGGAGGCCCGGGGTTTGAACCACGGACCTCCCGTGTGGTAGGCGGACACCCTAACCACTGGGCCAAGTCTGCTTCCCTGAGTATCCTTTTAATGTCCGTGGAACCAGGAGGGATGACCTCTCCTCCTTTCCTGGTAATGGTAATTTGTATCTTCTCTATTTTATGTTTGGTTAGCGTAGAGGTTTATCAGTTTGATTAATCTTTCAAAGAAGAAAGTCATGCTTTAGTTGGGCTTAGTTTTCATTTCTCTGTGATTAACGTGCAGGAGTGCCCTTTCCGGGCTGTATGATAAGTGTATATTTAGTTTTAGAAGGAATTGCTAACTAGTTTTCAGAGCGACTATACCACTTTATATCCCTTCGAGCAATATACGAGAGATCTAGCTTCTCTGCCTTCTAACCAGCATTTGGTGTTGTCACTTTATTTTTGTCTTAATTACATGTAGTTATACCTCATAATGGTGTAGTTTTCATTTCCTTGATTGCCAATTATATTGCGCATCTCTCATGTACTTATTTCCCATCCATATATCTACTGTAGTGAAATGTTTGTTCATATATTTTGCCCTTTCTAATAATAATGTTTTTATGATTGAATTTTGGAAATTCTTTTAATACATCCCAGATATGAGGGTTTTTATTTATTTCCTAGAACAATGTCCAGGCATTGAACTCGGGATCTCATAAGTGGGAAGGCAGCCCTCAACCCCTGAGCCAAATTGGCTCCCTTGAGTTGTTCTTTTGTTTTTTTGCTAGTTCTCTGTTGTTGTTGTTTTTTTCTTAAGGGGTATCGGCGCTGCAGCTGGAACCTCCCATATGGGAAACAGGCTTTCTACCGCGTGAGCCACATCCACTCCCGATTTTCTAGATACCTGTTCCATATATCAGCTCCAGATTTTCTAGATATCTGTTCTTTCTTTGTGTTAGTTAGGTTTGCAAATATTTTTTCTGGTCAGTAGTTTGCCTTTATAGTTTATGTTTTATAGATCGGTATTTTAAAGTTTGTCTAAGACTGATGTGTCATTTTTGTTTTTTATGGATCATTCAGCGCACTCTCCCTTAGGATTCCGTCTCCATGTTTTCAAATATGAAATAGGTTTGATGATGCCTCAGTATTTCTATTGCCTAGCCTGACCGAGACTCCAGTGATTCTTCTGCTTCCATGTCAAAATAAAAAAAAATTTTTTTTCTTTATTTATAAAGTAGCTTTAGATGACATACATATTCCATCAGAAATAGAGGGGATTCCCGTATACCCCACCCTTCCCGCTAGCACACTTTCCCTCAGGAACAACATCTTTCATTAGTGTGGTCCATTTGTTACACAGCTACTGCTTTGTCTAATCCACCATGTCTCTTACCTGGAATACTGTGATAGCTCCTACCTGGTCTGCATTGTGGCCTGCTTGCCTCTGTGGTCCATTCTTCTCTTGTAGTCAGCATGATCCTGTGAAAGCCTAAGGCAGGTGTTGTCCCTTGTTACTCTTTACTGAACCCCATACGTTCCCAGGTTACAGTAAAATCCAGAGTTCTTATACTGAACTAAAAGGACCTCCACGATGTATGTACCAAGTTTTAGGAGCAGTTTTCTTGAGATACATTCACATACCAGACAATCTGTACAAAGTGTCCTCGATGACTTTTAGTATATTCAAAGAGTTGTGCATTCATCACCACAGTCAAGTTTAGAACATTTTCTCACTTCAGGAAGGAAAGCCCCATAGCTCTTAGCAGTCACCTCTCAATCCCTCTGTTATTCCCCAGCCTTGACTAACAACTAATCTATTTCCATCTCTATAAGTTCATTTATCCTTACATTTTATAGTAATGAAATAATAGAATATGAAGTACTTTATGTCTGGTTTCTTTCAGTTAGCCTAATGCTTTCTTAAATTTGTGCAATTTTGTAATAATTAGCGAGGTTGTATATTTATAGTAAAGTCATGTGAAAAACACAATGTTCTCATGTATCCCTCCATTGATACCTTGCATTGGTGTGCTACCTTTGTTAGGACTGATGAAGGAAAATAAGATATTACTGATACCTACAGTCCATAGTTTACATGAGGGTTTCATTTTCCATATACCATCCTATTATTAACAACATGTCATAGAGTCATATATTTGCTATGATTCATGAAAGAACAGTCTTGTATTTGTACTGTTAACCGAGTCCATCATCCACAACAGCGTTCAGTTAAACAATCCTGTTTTGGCTTCTAACTTTCCTTCTGTAACGTATATTACCTTAAACTCCTCTCAACCACATTTATAAACATAATTCTGCACAGTTAACTACATTCCCAGTAGTGTGCTACCACCATCACTGTCTATTTCCAAACATTTACAGTCACCCGAAATAGAAATTCTGTGCGATTTAAGCATGAGCTCTCCATTCTCTACCCCCATTCTATCCCTTGGTAAATTAGTCTGGAGTCTAAATGTATGAGTCTGCTTATTATCATTAGTTACTATCCGTGAGAGCATACGATGATTTTCCTTTTGTGTCTGGCTTATTTCACTGAATATAATGTCCTCAGTGTTCATCCATGCTGTCACATGCATCTGGACTTTTTTCTTTCTTACAGCTGTATAATATTCTGTCATATGTATTTACCACATTTTGTTTATCCGTTCATCAGTTGGTTGGCTTTTTTTTCTTTGTATCTTATTATTACAGTTTTTAATGTAAGAATTGTGCGTTGTTACATATACATAGTTGGATTAATTTTTTCTATCAAGATTGTGTCACTTAGCTACAGGGTTCCAAGTAGTTGGGCCGTTGCCTTTTACAAAGTGGTTTTCTGTGTTCTCCTAACAAGGTAAAAATCACTACAAGAGTTTGTGCGAATTCCATCAGAACATCACACTGTGTTTTAATTACCTGTTTATCAGCCTGCCATTAGTCTGAGAACTCTGTGGCTCACCTTCCCTTGTAGAATGCCTGGTACACATAGTTAGATAATTATTAGCTAAATGAGTAATGAATAATATTTTTATTTAAATGGTCTAAGTACATTTATCATTAAAAACCTCCAAATATCCTAGTGTATAGTATGATTTTAAATTCTCAAGTTTAAACAATTATAACAAGGCTTTGTGCTAACTCATTTCTTACAAATTACGGCTTAGAGGCATTTTATTATAAAAATTGGTAATCATATGCATAAATTGATATGAACTTAAAATTCATCCTACATTTACTTCATTTCTTAGCCTGACCTTGTAGTAAATCTTTAGCTGCATCGATTTTGGCTGCTAAATAAGGAGATCCTCCCTTGCCTGGGTGATGTAAGAGCATAATTTGTCTATGAGCATCCCTTAGTTTTCCTTTATTGGCAGTAGGGCTTCCACCTAGTATGAATGCTGCCTCTGGTTTTGTCGTTTTGGGCTGAAACCCACCTCTGTAATAGCCACCACTGAAGGCAGATGTTGGGAGACTTTGAAAAACTCGTTTTACTTGAGGCTCCATTTGCTTCATGGCTTGCAAAACCTAACGGCCTGCAAATCCTGCAGCAGCAATGGTCAGTCCAGCTGCTACCGCTGTGCTGGCTTTAGCTCGGGTTTGGCTGTCCTGCCTCCAGCAGGAGCGCGGTTCATCCCAGCCCAGAGGCCGCGGCCACCCACGCCTCTACCAGAGAGTGAGGCTCACCCCTCCCGCAGCTACAGCCTTGGCAGCCCTTGTTGGTGGATATTTGCTTCTACCTTTTGTGTACTGTGCGGTGACCATTGGTATACAAATACTTGTCTGAATCCCTGCCTCTTCATTTGTTTTGGAAATATATCTAGAAGTGGAATTGCCAGGTCATATGTTAATTCTAAGTCTAACTTTTCGAGTTACTGCCAAACTGTTTTCCACACTGGGTGCATTTTTATATTCCTACCACCCATGTATAAGGTTTGCTATTTACATGCTTCCTCATTAGCACTTGCTCTTTTCCAATTTTTAACATAATAGCCCTTTTAATGGGTGTGAAGTCATAAGTCCTCATGCTTTTGATGTGCCTTTCCCTGATGGCTAATGGACTTGAGCATCTTTTCATATGCTTATTGGCCCTTTGTATATCTTCTTTGAAGAAATGTCTGTTTAAATAATTGCCCATTTTCATGTGTTTGCTTGCCATGCCCCCTCCCTTGGAGGTTAGCCAGTGACTCTCTTCTGCTATTGTCACTGGCTATTTCTTTGTTGTGTAAATTCCCCCTCAGGACTTCCCTGCTTCCTCCTCCTCCTCTTCTTCTTTTTTTTTTAAAGTTTATTTTATTTATTTCTCCCCCCCTCCACCGTTGTCTGCTCTATGTGTCTATTTGCTGCGTGTTCTTCATCGTCCAATTCTGTTGTTGTCAGCGGCACAGGAATCTGTGTTTCTCTTTGTTGCGTCATCTCGTTGTGTCAGCTCTCTGGGTGTGCGGCGCCATTCCTGGGCAGGCTGCACTTTCATGGCACTGGGCGGCTCTCCTTACGGGGCGCGCTCCTTGCGTGTGGGGCTCCCCTACGCAGGGTCATCCCTGCGTGGCAGGGCACTCCTTGTGCGCATCAGCACTGCATGGACCAGCTCCGCACGGGTCAGGGAGGCCCGAGGTTTGAACAGCGGACCTCCCATGTGGTAGACGGACGCCCTAACCACTGGGCCAAGTCTGCTTCCCATCCTCCTCCTCTTTTGATCCCAATCGCCGGTCTTGTCTCCGCTGATGTAGGTAAATTTTTCGTTTTTCTTTTTGTGGTTGCAGGAGTGGACGTTGATCCTGGGACCTTATTGTGAGAAGCTGGCACTGCCCCCGCTGAGTCATGTAGTTAACTCCCGTGAGTTGGTTTATTCACTTGTTTTGCTAGTTTGTTTTTAGGAGCATTTGGTATGAATGTTAACTCTCCTACATGTCTGTAAGGCTCCATTAACTTTAGTTCAATCTTTTTTCCCCCGTGATCCTCAGTAAATCATTTTACTCATCTCACTTCCATCTCACTGACGCTTGCCTGTTTTACCTCCATTTTCTTATTGATCGCCCCCAGGGAACTTTTGAATTGTGGATTTTCTTTTCACTTTTGTTCATTTATTGAAGTATATCACTCATACCTAAAAATACATAAACTATAAATTTATAGTAATAGTTGTGAACTTACAAAACAAACATACTTAACGTCATCCAGGGCTCTCATACCTCACCCTCCCAGCAGTGCCTTACATGGTTGTGAAATATTTTTAACTAAACATTAAAGAGTATCCTCAAAATATTACTACTAACCAAAGCATCTTACCTTTGGTGTGTTTTTCCCCTAACCCACCATAGTAGTATTATTTTGTAGGATTCATACGTGAACATAGGTAAACAGTGTGTATAGTAAAAGGTGTGAACTTATAATGTAAACATGCATACAGTCATACAGGGGTCCCATACATCAATGCTCCTGCAATACCTTGCATTGTTTTGCAACATTTGTTACAAATTATGAAAGAATATCATCAAAATCTTACTACCAACTATAGTCGTTATCTTACATTTGTTTGTTTTTCCTCCAATTGGGCTGTTTTTATTTTTTAAATATATCTTTATGACGGTAGTTATAAACCTAGAAAACAATCATGCAGATATGCAGAATTCTGATTCAACACCCCTCTATCAACACTCCACAACGTGGTAGCATATATGTTACAGGTTATGAGACAATATCATCAGGTTATTACCAAGGCCATAGCTTACAGTTGGCACGCTTTTCCATCCTCCCACATTATCAACACAGTACATCTTTGGCATTGATTGTGAATATTACATTATTATCATTAACCACAGTCCATAGGTCACTCCAGTTGTATTTTTCCCATGCTTCTCCACATTCCCACCACCTTGCAATAGTGATGTATATTTGCTCTCCATCACAAAGGACACTCTTGCATCTGTACCGTCAGCCACAGTTCTCATCCACCTCTGGTTTTACTGTGCTATTTAGTTCCTAGATGATTCTCCAGCTTTCTGTTAACTGACATTTACATCCCTAGAGTACACTTTTCAGCCATATTCCCGTTCATACACCGTCTGTTACTCACTATAATGTGTTACCATCAATTCTATACATTTCCACACTTTTTACAGTAAGGTTACTTAAAACTTCTACCTACATTAAACATCAGTAGTCCATCTCAGTCCTTCTCTTATCTCCTTTAAGAATCTACAACCCACCACAAGTCTTGAAGATATTTTCCTACATTTTCTTTTAGAAGCTTTATGGTTCTTGCTATTTTTTTTTAAAGGTTTATTTATTTATTTATTTCTCTCCTCTCTCCCCCACCCCGGTTGTCTGTACTGTGTCTATTTGCTGCATCTTCTTTGTCCGCTTCTGTTGCCAGCGGCACGGGAATCTGTGTTTCTTTTTGCTGCGTCATCTTGTTGTGTCATTTCTCCGTGTGGGTGGCGCCATTCTTAGGCAGGCTGCACTTTCTTTGGCACTGGGCGGCTCTCCTTACGGGGCGCACTCCTTGCGTGTGGGGCTCCCCTATGTGGGGGACACCCATGCGTGGCACGGCACTCCTTGCGCACATCAGCACTGCGCATGGGCTAGGTCCACACAGGTCAAGGAGGCCCAGGGTTTGAACCGCGGACCTCCCATGTGGTAGACGGATGCCCTAACCACTGGGCCAAGTCCGCCTCCCGGTTCTTGCTCATATGTTTAGGTTTTTGTTCAATTTTGAGTTAATTTTCGTACAAGGTGTGAGGTAGGGGTCTGTATGAGTCACCCAAATGCGTCCTGATGCAAAATAACAGAAATGGGCTGGTGTATTAGTCAGCCAATGAGGTGCTGCTGCAAAATGCCAGAAATTGGTTGGTTTTTATAAAGGGTATTTATTTGGGGTAGGAGCTTACAGATACGAGGCCATGAAGCTTTAAGTTACTTCCCTCACCTAAGTCTGTTTGGAGCAAATGTCTGCCGATGTCCGTTAGGGCTCTGGCTTCCTGGGTCCTAATTCCTTGGGCTTGCTTTTCTCTGGGTTCAAGGTTCCTTTCTTCCTGGGGCTGACTTCTCTTTCCTCTGTGAGCTTACTTTCCAGGGCTCCAGCTTATGTCTTGACCATCGAACTCCAGCATCAGAAACCCTTGCATCAAAAGCTCCAACTCTGTCCTTTGTTTGGCCTTTTATCTGTTAGTCCCCACCCACCATGGTGTGGGGAATCAATGCCCTAATGAGGTGGCCTAGTCAAAGCCCTAATCATAACTCAATCACGCCCATATACAGATCAGATTAGAAGCATAATCCAGTATTTCTTTTTGGAATTCATCAGTTATCTCAAACTGCCAGAGTTAGGTTTCTATAAAGGGTATTTATTTGTGGTAGGAGTTTACGGATACCAGGGCATCAAGCATAAGTTGCTTCCCTCACAAAAGTGTGTTTTCAGTTGTTGGATCAAGACGGCTGCTGACATCTGTGAGGGTTCAGGGTTCCTGAGTTCCTCCGTTATTGGGGCTTGCTTCTCTGACCTCTGTGTGCTTACTTCTTGGGCCTCCAGCATAAGGCTTCAGCATCAAGTTCCATCATCAAAACTCTAACATCAAAACCCCTCAACTCTGTCCTTTGCCATGCCTTTTATCTGTCAATCCCCACCCACCAAGTTCAGGTACTCAATGCCCAAGTGACATAAGAGGTTTACTTGATTAACTACTCAAGTATACTGAGTGCAGTATAATCTCATATGTCCAGAGGAAAAGACCAGTTTACAAACACCATCCAATATTTCTTTTTGGAATTCATCAATAATTGCAAACTGCTACACCCCACCCTCGAAATTCCAAAAAGACATCCCCAATAAAAAAAAAATTTAAGTCAGTTACAGTGCAAGTACTAAATCACATGGCCATCAATTTAAAGAAATACAGTTTGTGCTGGAGCAAAGTTTTCTATAGACCTGTGAAACTTACAAAACCATTCATCTACTTCCAGTACAGAAAAGGACAGACAAAGGGTAAACATTTTCATTATAATCAAGAGAAATTGGGAGGGAAACATGAGTCATGGGTACTCTACATTTCAGTAAAGCTGCCGGGCATCCTCCATTCAGTGTCAGTCTTCGAGTTATTCTTCAGATGATGATTTCTTCTTCTTGGGTCCATATGTGGAACCACCCGTACCACTGACTTGTCCAATGGTTATTTTCTTGTTTCTACCCTCATGAAGCATCGTGGCATTGACCAAGGTCTAGGTGTCTCCCTCCAAGTGTGTTGGGGTGATTGCCACACCTTACCCAATCTTTGGGTTAGAGTCTTAACCCCCCCCTAGTAGAGTGATGTGAAGACACCATTCTCCCTAACCTATGGCATACAACCTCAGCTCTCTCAGAGCAATGAGTTGACCACCTGGCCTTCCTTAACCTTCGGCATACAGGCTCAACCCTCTCACAGAGTAGTGAGTTGACGACCTGGCCTTCCCTAACCTTTGGGGGATGGGTCCACCCATCTCAGACCTGTGGGGTGCTGACTTTAACTGCCCTATTCCTTGGGGAATGTGTTCCACCCTCTCTGTACCATGGGGCAGCAAAACTCTCCCAGAACATCGGTCAGGAACATCCACCCTCTTCAACTGCTGGCAAAATCACCCTCTGTCCATATGAGTGGGGTTCCTCTCTTGTCCCAAGGTGATGTCCTAATTCCAGATCTCAACTTCCATGGTTTTCCTCTTAAAGCTGTTTCTCCTTCAATCTCTCCTTTCCCTGTCCTTTTTATTACAGGCTGACAGTTTTTTTTTGTTCATACAGCTCTTTCATAAACTTTGTTGGTTTAGCATGTAGTAAGCAGGGGTACACGCGTTCAGACAGTAAGCCGTCCCACAAATCTTTCCTAGATAAATATATCTTCAATCTTGATTTACTAGTTCCTAGTTTAGTTAAGTCCTCCAATGGGGCACTTCCATCAGGGATCTTCATCTCCAGAAGCTTGGAAATTCTGGAATCCGTTTCTGTTTTCTTTATTCCTGACAGTTCAGTCCTCAGCGTATCTCTCTTATCTAGCATTTTGCTATAAGCTGAAAGCAGACGCCAAGCTGCATTCTCCAGGTTCATTTGGAAATTCCTTCAGCTAAATGCCCAGGCTTGCCATTTTCAAATTCTGCCTTCCATGAAATACCAGGAGTTAATCTTGCTAAGTGCTCTGCAATTTTAAAACATGGATCGCCTTTCCTCCAGTTTCCAATGATAGTTTCATCGCTTACTTGTAAGGCATCATCAAAAGTCTCTTTAGCATCCATATTGCTATCAGCAGTCTCTTCAAAGCACTATAGGTCTTTTCTTCCAAGTATCTCACAATTCCTTAAAAAAATACCCCTTGCCCTTTTTTAAAACCATTCCAGCATTTTGGTAATTGCCAAAGAACTTCCCCACACCTCGGGAACAAATTCTGTATTAGTCAGCCAAGGGGGTGCTGATGCAAAATACCAGAAATTGGTTGGGTGGGAGGTTACAGATGCCAGGCCATGAAGTATAAGGTGCTTCCCTCACCAAAGTCTGTTTTTGCTTGTTGGAACAAGATGGCTGCTGCCATCTGCAAGGGTTCAGGCTTCCTGGGTTCCTCCCTTCCTGGGGCTTGCTTCTCTTACCTCTCTGTGCTTCCTTCTTGTGGCTCCACCTTAAGACTTCAGCATCAAACTCCAGCATCAAAACTCCAACATCAAAAACCCTCAATTCTGTCCTCGCCATACTTTTTATCGGAGAGTCCCAACCCGCCATGGGGCTGGTGCTCAAGGCCCTACTGACACAAGTAGGTTAAGTTTACTGAATCAAGTAAACCTGTGAATCCAGTATAATCTCATATACCCAGAGGAAAAGATAATTTACAAACATAATCCAAAATTTCTTTTGAAATGTATGAATAATATCAAAGTGCTACAGGGTCCTTTTTCTTTCTTTTGTCTACGGCTCTACAGTTCTCCCATGTAGATTTGTTGAATGGACAGTTCTGCCTGAGCTGGGTGTGTTTGACAGGTTTGTCCAAAATCTCTTGACCCTAGATGTGGTGGTCTGTTTCTGAAACCATCATGTTGTTTCCATTGGTCTGTGTGTCTTTCTGTATGCCAGGACCATGCTGTTTTTACCTCTGCAGGTAGGGAATATGAGTTAAAATCCAGAGTGAGAGTGCATATGGAAGTGAGAGTCCTCCAAGTTCGCTTATCGTTTTTATGATGTGTCTGGCTATTGAAGACCCCTCCCCATTTCAAATAAATTTTATAATCCTGCTTTCCTTTTCTTTTTTAAATGCTGGTGGAATTTTAATCAGATTGCACTGAACCTGTGTATCAATTAGAGTAGAACTGGCATTTAATATTAATTTTCCAGTCTACGATCATGGAAAGTCCTTCCAATTATTTAGATCTTTTTAAAATTAACAATGAGTTGTAGTTTTCTGTATACAGGGGCTTTGCAATGTTGGTTAAGTTCATGCCTAAACATTGAGGTTTTTTCTATCATCTTTTATTTTCACCACTCTTTTGATACTCTCAGTTACTTTTACTGCTACAATCTTCATTTGTAGACTCTCTTCCAAGCCTCTCTCTCCTCTTTTTGTTTTTTCGAGCAGGAGCACACCCTTTAGTATTTCCTGCAAAATTAGTCTCTTCGTTATAAACTCTCTCAATTTCTGTTTATCTGTGAATATTCTATACTCATCCTCAATTTTGAAATACAGTCTTGCCAGATGTGAAATTCTAATTTCAAAGTTTTTCTCTTACAGTGTCTTAAATACATCATTCCACTCTGTTCTTTCGTGCATGGTTTCTGATGAGAAATCTGTGTTTAGTCTTACATGCATTGCTTGTCTCTTGCTGCTCTCAAACAGAGCACTGAATGAAAATGATTATAATGACAATATATATTCTAGTCAAATAGGTGGGCTTTAAAGAAAAATAGAAATCCTTTGTGCATTTAGAAAAAACCAAGTGGCATAATTGAAAGAACATTAGAATATCATCAACGTTTTGAAAACAGTGCATCGTGTCAAAGGAAAATGGAGTCATTAATTTTATACCCAAGAAAACTGATGTGCAAGTATAAAAGGCATGGAAGTCCAAGTATTACATTTAGTCCATGGGTCATGGGTCATAATGTTCCGTTGTTCCCTTCCATGTGAGTGAGCAGAGTTCAATAAAGGAAGTGTTTAGAAAGACATTGGCCTGAGGACAGATGCTAAGTATTAAATTTACAGTTGCTTGTTCAGCTATGACTCAATGAGGGTTCTATGAGAGAGGGAGTGTCCTTGGTGGAAGCCACCGGGAAGACAGACTTCATATAATCCAGGGAACTCTGTCTTTCTTTAGGGTGCTTATCTGTATATGTGTTTGTTTTATTGATCAATATTAAGAAAAAAACTAGTTGGGGTAAAATATTGTTTAATATAATACCTAATATTAAAAGTAAAGCCTTTTTCTAAAACTCACTTTAGATCTATTGTACTAAAACCCCGACTTTCACAGAATTGGCTCATTAGAGAAAGGGTATAAGGGGTCGAGTCCTGAGGCATCTCCATTTCTTTGGTTTTATGCCTTCTTTCAGTCTGCAAACAAGAGATCTTCTGAGGTTCCTGCAAAGACCCTCAGTTCATGCATGGTCTTTGTAGCTGTCAGTACTAGGATCCGCAATACAAACACACGTTCTGGAATCTGGGAAGGCAGAGAGAGGAATGGAGGAGGAAGCTGTCCATGTTGACCCTACAGACAGCTACAAGCCCTCTTCTCCAAATTGAGGAGCCTTTGGGTGAATGACCAAGCACCCTAGGGGCTTGTATGGAAGGGGTCTCTGTTCCCTGTGTAGTTCTCAGGACACCTTTCACTTCCTGTGTCTGTTTTCATCAGCTAGTTCTATACTTCACGTGCATGGTGACATAAGACATTAATTGCAGCTACCCTTGTGTTCCCTTCAGTATTCCTGAATTTCCTGAAATGCCAAAAAGAAAGCTAGGAAAGCTGTGGATTCCATGTGCACTTGTTTCCCTTCTTCTCTTCTTCTGATTCCACATTTCCTCTTCTTTCTTTTCATCTCTTTTTACTTCCCAAATCTCTTTATTTGACCCTAGTACAGGATAATTTCTAGAATCAGACTTGTTCTGGAACAGTGTTGACAGCTGGGGGAGGGAGGGGGGAAAAGATTTATGCGTGTCCACGTGGCCCAGTGCAGGAAAACCCGCAGTGGCCTGAGGAACGTTGTCAGGGAGGGGCATGAGTAGAGCTTGGGGGACAGGGCAGCCCTGTCTGGCTGGAGCTGTGGGTGCTGAGAGGAGCAGGGAGCCCTGGGCCCTGTGGTCCAGAGACGCTGTGGTGGGCCTGGTTCATTCCAGGAGAGCAGGTCAGCAGAGGGGGAGAGCCAGGGTGTGAAACAGGCCAGTCAGTCGCCCCTTCCCCAAGTCCTCCAGAAACCCTGCCAGGCCTTGGGCAGTGCTGAGGGGCAGCTGGACAGCACTTTCTCTCAAATGGGAGCCAGTTCAGTTTCATTCCTAATCCTGGAATTTTGGATTTGGGTGAAGAGTGGAGGCTAGAAGTGTGTCCCAGGATATGTCCCCCACTGCCCCTCTCACTCACACCTCCTGCCTTGACCCCACATTCACAAGCACCCCCACAGGCTTGCACATAGAGAGTTCCAAGTCCCTGTACCCAGAATCCATGCCAGCTTACGGGACCACTGATGCTTATAAGAACGGTAGTTCTTTACCTGGAATATCAGTTTCTCTAACCATACCCCAATCCTTGTTTCTTCTAGCATATGGAACCAGAATGATTCTTCAGACAAAGCCAGCAGTCAGTCTCTTATCTTCTTATACAGATTTTTCCTCAAAAGTGAGTGATTCCAGAATATGCACTGTTTTTGCTTGCTTTTAGAGTCATGCCCAATTACAGAAATGAAAACTCTGTATCAGATCATGCTGTGTAGTGTTTGCTCAGGTCCTGTGTTCTCTTGGTGCTTTAGAAGAATAGGTGGGAAACGGTGGTTAAGTCAAAGGCCCCATAAGGAAGTATCAGGACATCTGTGGAAGGGCCAGGCTTGGCTTTGCCCGGACATACGTCTCTCAAGTCCATGTTGCTTTGCAATTACAGAATTCTTAATAGATGGAGGGAAAAGTGTTGCTGAGGTAATGACCCCTACCATATAGTTAATAATCTGCTGCTGCCTCTTGAGAATCCCTTTTTATAAAGGGGTCAATTTGAATAGGACCCGATTTGACACTTTCTTCTCCTACAAAGTTGTTTATCTCAAATACAGGTACATGATTATGTCTCTTTATAAGAAATCACTGGAAAGATAAAGAAGTAAAAAAGGTAAAATTTATATCGTAGAATGGAATAGCATCCCCACCTGAACATTAGATGGTGCCACCTCATCTTCTTAGTCATTGAGAACCTCAACCATCATTTATTCCTTGGGAGCTGGGAGGACATAGAGTATCTCCGAGCACATTGGCATTTTAACCATGAATTACTTGGAATATTTTGGCCTTGGACAGGTGGGTAGAGTGTTTGGAGTTTGTGGATTAACAAGTTCAGTGTGAGCTGCTGGTTTAGCCATCTATCTTAGTATAAGAAGAATAGCAAAGACAGTGGGAGGCAAGAAATGTGAATTAGAGTGCTTGGTTTTGTAGTTAATGGCAACCTAACCTAACTTGTGATAATTAGTGTAGAAATGGTATTAAAATTCAATGGCAACTATACAGGAAGATGGTGGCAGAGTAAGGAGCTCCTAGAGTCAGCTCCTGCCACAGGGCAGTTAGCAAACACCCAGAGCTCTCTGGAACGAGATGAAGCACCTGTTGGAAGGCTCCAGGAGGCCAGAAGAGTGTCCTGCGTTGTCTTTGAAGGAGTGGAAGGAGGAGATGCCCATCTGCAGAGAAGACTCGTAAGTAGAGGCTCCACGCCCAGGAGGCCGGTGCCCATCCTCCGCTGGTGGCACAACCCATCTCAGGAGCTGTTCCGAGGCTGGAATTGAAAGCTCCACTTCCCCAAAACAGGAAAATATCTTGAAGACCTGGTGGTAGGTGGTGGATTCTTAAATGAGATAAGGGAAGGACTGAGTGGAGTACTGAAGTTTGATGTATGTAGAAGTTTTAATTCGCTTTAATGTAACATTGTGGAAATGTATAGAGTCGATGGTAACACACAGTGAGTAACAGCTAGTTTATAATTTGGAATGTGACTGAAAATGGTAGTCCAATTATGTAAATGCAAATTGACAGAATGCTTGAGAATAATCTAGGAACTGGATAGCACAGTAAACCAAGAGGTGGGTGAGAATTGTGGTTGATGGTACAGATGCACGAGTGTCCTTTGTGAGCTCCAACAAATGTATATGACTACTGCAGGGTCTTGGGAATGTGGAGAAGCATGGGAAAAATACAGCTGGAGTCACCTATGGATTGTGATTAGTAGTAATAGTATAATATTCTTGATTTTATGCAGAAGATGTACTGTGTTGATACTGAGGCAGTATAGAAAATGTGAGCCAAATGTACACTATGGACATGGCAATAATCAGATGATATTATTTTATCTGTAGCAAATGACACACCACATTGTGGTGTGTTGATGGAGGGGTGTTGTTTGGCAGTTTTGCGCATGTGCATGATTGCCTTATAAGTTACAGCTTTTGTTATTAAAAATATATATACGTATTGTAAAAATAATGTTAGGGTGTGTTGGAGGAAAAACACACCAAATGTAAGATAAGAACTATGATTAGTAGTAAGATCTTTGACAGTGTTCTTTCATACTTTGTAACAAACGTCTCATGATGGAGGGTTGATGTATGGTACCCCTGTACGATGTTATGCATGTTTGCTTTGTAGGTTCACAACTTTTACTATACATTGTTTATGTATATTCATATATAAATAATATAAAGATGATAGTAATCGGATGGTTAGGGGAAAACTACTTTGTTTAGTAGTAATACTTTGACAGTGCTCTTTAATCATTAGTCAAAAAGGTTTAAAAACAATGCTAGTTATTGGTGGTAGGGTGAGATGTTATATATGTTTATTTGATGTTATGTATGTTTGTTTCCTAAGTTCGCAACTGTTATACATTTTTCTTTTTATTTCTCTCCCCTCCCCACCCCAGTTGTCTGCTCTCTGTGTCCATTCACTGTGTGTTCTTCTGTGATGGCTTGTATCCTTAGCAGCAGCAGCGGGAATCTGCGTTTCTTTTTCTTGTATTTGTTCATGTGTGCTGCACGATTCTTAGGCTGCACTTTCTTTTGCGCTGGGCGGCTCTCCTTACAGGGAACACTCCTTGCACGTGGGGTTCCCCTACGCCGGGGACACCCCTGCGTGGTAGGGCACTCCTTGCGTGCATCAGCACTGCACATGGGCCAGGTCCACACGGGTCAGGGAGGCCCGCGGTTTGAACTGTGGACCTCTCATGTGGTAGGTGGATGCCCTGTCCGTTGGGCCAAGTCCCCTTCCCCTATTATACATTTATTGTTGATATATGTTTATGTACGTATGTTATATTTCTATTTAAAATAATTCAACGACAGTGTCCCGTGGTGCCTATCCTAAATTTCCAACATTGCTGTTGTCCTTTTGACATCTTCCAGATCTTTTCAACCACATGGATCCACATATGCTGACCATACATTTGCCATATGTTCTCTAGGAATTTCTAGTTGATGCAAAGCAACCATTTTGGTGGATTGGATTCAATTCCAGGCAACTCAAATACCGTGGTTTTGAAATCATCTACTTTTTCCCCTCAAAGCTGAGTGATTCCATAATATGTACTCTCTTAGCTTGCTCTTGACGCCCCCTGCAATTAGAAAAAATAAAACTCTGTGAGAGTCATGCTGTACAGTGTTTGCTCAGATCTTGGTGAGTTTTGAAATAGCAGTAAATTCAAAGACCCGAAGAAAATTGTAGCGGGTACCTGCATGAGCTGTTCCTGTCCATTTGGTGGCAATTACAAATGCCTTAGTTCAAGGAGGAAAAATTGCTTTAGAGGAAAAGGCTCCCGACCATACACCTTATAAGCTGAGGCTGCCTGTTTTTATCAGGTGTCTTTTATTAGGAGTTCCCTCTTCGATATGTCTCCTCCCCCAAAATGGCAGCTGGCGTCTGTAGTGTACATGGTCGTGTTTTCATGTCTGTACTCATTTGAAAAAGAGTGAACGCAAGAAAGGAACATCCGTTTTATAGAAAAACAGGTGACTTTATCTTGGCATTAGATATGGCCCTTGATCTACCCTGTCAGTCAGAAGCTCCTCTAACATGTCCTCCAAGGCAGCTGGGAGACAAAGACACTGTCACCTTGCTCAGGGAACTTGACTTGACTAGGACAAGGAAGGGGCTAGAGGGTATGGAAGCTCTTGGTTAACAAGCAATGTATCAGCGCTCTTATTTATTCACATTCTAGGACTTATTCTTTTCCTTTCATGTTTTTATTTTGGCTATCGTAGTATATAAGTTGTTTTCATTTGAATTTCCCTAATGAATAATGTCTTTGAATACCTTTTCATGTCCTCGCTGGTAATTGGTATATCCTCCGGAGACTTACCTATTCATATCCTTTGCCCATTTTTAATTGTGTTGTTTTTCTTTCTGTTATGTTGTGGGTATTATTTTTATTTCTTAGTATCTTTTTTTTAAAGATTGAGAGATCAGACAAAATGTTACATTAAAGAATAGAAGAGGTTCCCGTATACCCCACTACCTACCCCCCAACTCCTCCAATATAACAACGTCTTTCATCAGTGTGTCATATTCATTGCATTTGATGAATATATGTTCAAGCGCTGCTACACAGCATGGATTATCGTTTACATTATTGTTTACACTGTCTTTCCATCCATTCATTGGGTTATGACAGGATATATAATGTCCTGCATCTGTTCATGCAATTTCATTCAAGACACCTCCATGTCCTGAAAATGTCCCCATATCACACGTCTTTTTCCCTCTTCCTGCCTTCAGCAATTCCCATGGCCACTGTCTCCACATCAATGATATTGTTTCTTCCATTGCTAGAGTCACAATAATTTTATAGTAGAATACCAATAACTCCATATTTTATTCCTCCATAATTTGTTCCTCCATGCTGAGAACCCTGGGATGGCGATGTCCATTCCACCTATAAATCGAGATGGGGCTTAGATCCCCCATGACCAATGGATGGGATTCTCCTGCTTGCAGTTGAAGACTTTCTCAATTCCCTGGTGTGGTGTTTGACCATCCTCACCTCCCTGTTAATTAACCTGGGTAAGTCCAACGAACCAAGGAGTAGGTATTGCAATTCTACTAAGGCTCTGGGCCCAGCTGGCACATGGACAGCCCAGAAATTCAAGTCTTCTGAGCATATACCCATCCCAGCACCAACCTCAGGTTCAGTAAAAGTGACAGAAGAGGTATATGTAGAGAGATCACATCTGAGTCCAACTCCATCACACTCAGGGGCACAAGTCCAGAGTAGGGCCCACTGGCAAGGCACTGAACTCCAGAGCCATCTGTCATAACTGTAGGACCTAGGTGGGCAAACACTAGTAAAGAAGGATTGCCCAGTGATGCTCCCTCGATTCTGATGACTGTCATCATAAGCCTGTGTGCATGAAATTTCTACTGGGCATAGAACTGCAGAGTGCCTAAGAGTTACCTCTGAGAACCTCCATGTTGCCCAAATTGTTTATGTATGTTCATATATATATGACATGAAGATAATAAGAGGGAGGCTTGGGGGAAAACACTTTGGTTAATAGTAATATTTTGACAAAGCTCTTGAATCATTAGTTTAAAAGGTTTGACAAGAATATAAGTTGTTGTTGGTAGGTGAGTCATGGGAGTCCTGTCTGATGTTATATATGTTTATTCCTTTCTTTCACAACTGTTAGTATACACTTATTGTTTATGTATGTTTGTGAGTGGGTGATGTATTTCAATAAATCAATTTTTTAAAAAAGTGCCTTTCGGGGAAGCGGCTGTGGCTCAAAACAGTTGGGCTCCCACCTGCCATATGGGAGGCCCTGGGTTCAAGTCCTGGGCCTCCTTGGTAAGGGAGTTTTGCCTGCCCATCACAGAAATAGACGGTCTGTACACCGCGGAGAGCTCACATAGCAAGACGACACAACAAAGGGAGACAAGCAAATATAGCAAAAATGCACAGCAAATAGAAACAGAGAACAGGTAGCCAAAAACATGTCAAAAAGAGGGGTTTTTTAAATAAATAAATAAGTAAATCTTTTTTTAAAAAAGTGCAATATCTTCCCTGAGATCTCAGAAATTAATAACTTAGAGGTGGATTCACAGCTGGGAGTGGAAACTCCAAGGCCAGTGTCCTGTCCATGAAACACAGCTGTTTTGTCAAAAAATATCCACTTTATTTTAATCCTTTCCCAGTTTTGAATGAATCAGACAAGGGTGTCAAATTTAAGTGTCTCTCAGAAATGGCATAAAGGGCTGTGAGCCAATGTCCATATGGGCAAAATCTATGGTAAGGTAGAAGGGTGTAGTTGTGCGCTGGATGGACGTGACAGTGTTGCAGTGATGGTATTGGGATGGGCGGTGGTGGTCTGTGGGGGCGGTAGGGTGGGGGTTTGCACTGTCCATGGAACTGGGGGCAGTTTTGGGGGAGGGAGTAGATGATCGCTGGGGTTTTGCAGTAGAAACTAGAACATTAGGGATGTTCTTTTGGCCTTTGCAGCAGTGGAGTTGTACTGGTTTAGGGTGTTTGATGAGGGGGCGATGCAGGAGCGGGTGCACCTTGGCAGGCTTGTGGGGAGTGTGAGAATGCTCATCCTGTCATAGTGGGCTGTTTCAGTGTATGGAGACCCACAGTGAATGGGAAGGTGATGGACTCCCATCTTAGGGAGTGCTGCTATGTTCTTAAATACAAGGGTGGGAGTCTTTAGAGAGAGAAGACAGAGCCTAACAGGTGAGGATAGGCCAGTATGTCAAGCCTTCGATGTTACCATAAGTAATTATGAATCTTGTTCTTCAAGGAGTGAAGCTTGGTGGTTGCCGTGACTCCTGAGGAAAGGGGGAGCAAGAATGGAATAGATGGAACATGGGACATTGGAATATTTCTACTTTATCTTACAGTGATGGGTCAGGATATGTAAAAATTCATCAAAATTTTTAGAAGTGCATGGTCCAACTTGTAAAGCATAATGTGAATCATTGACCGTTGTTAGCAGAAATGCTTCAATATTTTTACCTCATTTGTAACAAATTCACCATCCACATGTAAAATATAAATAATAGGGGAAACATGAAAAGGGGGAGGATGTTGAAATATGGGAATGCGGTGTATTCTCTGCATGACTTTACTATAACCTAAAGCTTCTTTAAAAAAAAAAATTAAAGAACGGGGGATATTGAAAAAAATGTCACTTTGCTTACAGGACAGTAGATCTTATAGTGATGAAAGACATAATGGAATTTTTTAAATTGAATTTTTTATTTCAAAATTTAAAAATTTTTAAATTTTCTTAGTTTTAATAGTTTGATTATTTCATTTTCTTATTAAATGTATTTGGTTATTTTGTCGACTTCGTGTTGAAGAAATTTTGGATCCCAGACAGGTTACAGCTGTGGAAGGGGTGGATCATTGGTGTGGGATGTCAGTGTTGGGGGATATATGGGACGAAGTTCACCTGGGGCATACTTACAAGGCATTTGCATGTGGTGAAATGTTCATGGGGTATTGTCAAGATGTGTGGAGATTCACCCAATAAACAATTTAATATAGAATTCCCATCCTGGGGAGCTCTGCCACATTCCCTAATGAGTAGCAAGAATCCCCCAAGTACAGGGGCAGTGACTAGTGAAGGAGGATGGACCATTGATGGACCCTTGATATTGATGACTATACTTAGGAATCCTTACTTTTGAAATTGAAGCTTAGCTTAGTATTATGGGCTGCCTAAGGAATATCTCCTGAGAACCTCCTTGTTGCTCAAGTGTGTCCTCTAAGCCATGTCAGCATAGAAATGCACTATCTTCACCCTGGCATGGGACATGACTTCCGGGAATGAGGCTCCCTGGTAACAAGGGATTGCTACCAAGTACCTAGTAGTTCAACTGGAAAAAGTCATTGAAGAAAAGGGGGAAAGGGTAAATGCAAATGAGTTTATATGATAAGAGAGTTCAAAGTGAGCCTGGAAGGGGTGTTGGAGGAAATAATGGCTGAAAACTTCCCAAAACTACTGAGAGAGATGGATGGACATGTCCAGGAAGCACAACACACCCCAAACACCATAAATCCCAACAGGCCGAGCCCAAGACATATACTTGTCAAATTATCCAATGCTCATGACAAGGAGAAAATGCTAAAAGTAGGAAAAGAAAAGAGAACCATTGCATACAAGGGAGACTTCGTAAGATGAAGTGCTGATTTCTCATCTTAAACCATGGAGGCAAGAAGGCAGTGGTCTGATATAGTCAAGGTACTACAAGAAAAAAATTTCCAACCAAGAATACTCTACTCAGCTAATCTGGCATTCAAAAATGATGGTGAGTTCAAAATATTCACAGATAAACAGAAATTAAAAGAGTATGGCAATAAGAACCCCGCCCTTCAAGAAATGCTAAAGGGACTACTTCAGGAAGAAAGAAAAAAACAGGAGAGGCAGAGCTGGAGGAGAGTGTAAGGGCAACAAAAAAGACAGAAAGAGAAGGAAATAAACAATATATGACAAACACAAGTCCAAACAAATTATGGCTAGCATAAATAATTCCTTGAAAGTAATAACACTGAATGTAAATGGATTAAACACACCTGTCAAAGGATTCAGACTGGAAGATTGGATAAGGAAATATGACCCACCTGGGTGCTGTCTACAAGAAACACATCTTAGACCCAGGAATTCAAGGAGGTTGAAAGTGAATGGCTGGAAAACAATCTTACATGCAAACAATAACCAAAAAAAAAAAAAAAAAAAACAGGCAGGAGTATCTACATTATTATCAGACAAAATAGGCTTGAAATGTGAAACAATTTTGAGAGACAAAGATGCATACTACATATTAGTGAAAGGGATAATCTTTCAAGAAGGATGAACAATCATAAATAGTTACATTCCTAAGAAGGGTGCCTCCAAATACGTGAGGCAAACACTGGAAAAAGTAAGTGAAAGAATAGGTATCTCTACAATTATAGTGGGAGTATTTAATACACCACTATCAATTTTGGACAGAACATCTCCAAAGCGAATCAATGAAGAAACAAAATCTTTGAACAGTATATTAGAGGAGCTGGACCTAATAGACATATATAGATCATTACACCGACATACAGCAGGATATACATTCTTCTCAAGTGCACATGCATCATTCTCGAAGATAGACCATATGCTAGGCCACAAAGAAAGGCTCAGTGAATTCAGAAAGATTAAAATCATACAAAATAATGTCTCTGATCACAGTGGAGCGAAGCTGGAAATCTTCAAGGGCCAGAGGCCCAGATTTCACACCAAGATATGGGAATTAAACAGCACACTCTTTGAAAAACAGTGGGTCAAAGAGGAAATCTCAAAAGAAATTACTACCTTGAAACTAATGAAAATTATAACACAACATTCCAAAACTTATGGGACGCAGCAAAAGCAGTACTGGGAGGGAAATTTATAGCCATAAATTCATACATCAAAAAAGAAGAAAGAGCAAAAATTGAAGAACTAACTGCACACTTGGAGGAATTAGTAAAAAAACAACAAAGTAACCTGACAGGAAGAAGAAAGAAATAACAGAGATAAGAAGAGAAGTAAATGAAATAGAAAATAAAAAAGCACTTGAAAAGATAAAACCAAGACTGGTTCTTTGAGAAGATCAATAAACTTGACAAACCCTCAGCTAGACTAAGAAAGAAAAAAAGGGGGAAGATGCAAATACACAAAATAAGAAATGAGAAAGGAGATATCACCCGGCCCCCTCAGAAATAAAGACTATCTTAAGAGGATACTTTGAAAAACTCTATTCCAACAAAAATGACAATTCAGAGGAAATGGACAAATTCCTAGAAACACATAAGCAGCCTTTATTGAAAGAAGAAATTGATGATCTCAACAAACCAATCACAAGTAAAGAGATAGAATCAGTCATTTAAAACCTCCCAACTAAGAAGAGTCCAGGGCCAGAAGGCTTCACAGGTGAATTCTACAAAACATTCTGGAAAGAACTAACACCAATCTTGCTGAAACTCCTTCAAAACATCGAAAGAGAAGGAACATTACCTAACTCATTCTATGATGCCATCCTTACCCGATTACCAAAGGCAAACAAAGACACTACAAGAAATGAAAATTGCAGACCAATTTCTCTAATGAACCTAGTCGCAAAAATCCTCAACAAAATACTTGCTAACCGTATTCAAGAACACATTTAGTGAATTATACACCATGACCCAGTGGGATTCATTCCCGGTATGCAAGGATGGTTCAACGTAAGGAAATCAGTCAATATAATACACCATATAAACATATTGAAGGGAAAAAAAAAATCACGATTATATCTATAGATGCAGAAAAAGCATTTGACAAAAATACAGCACCCTTTCTTGATAAAAACACTGCAAAAGATTGGAATATAAGGAAATTTTCTGAACATGAGAAAGAGTATTTATGAAAAACCCACAGTCAACTTTGTTTACAATGGTGAAATTCTAAAATCTGTCCCTTTAAGATCAGGAACAAGACAAGGATGCCTACTGTCATCTCTTTTATTTACATTATTTTAGAAGTACTTGCTCGAGCACTGAGGTAAGAACCAGATATAAAAGATTTTCCAATTGGAAAGGAAGAAGTCAAAATTTCATTATTTGCAGATCACATGATCGTGTACATAGAAAGCCCTGAGAGGTCTACAGCAAAGCTTCTAGAACTCATGAGGTTAGTATAGTCGCAGGTTATAAGATCAATGCAAAAACATCAGTAGCATTTCTGTACACCAATAATGAGAAAGCTCCAGAGGAAATCAAGAAATAAATACCATTTACAATAGTCAATAAAAAAATCAAATACCTAGGAATAAATTTAACTAAAGATGGAAAAACCTGATAAACAGAGAACGACACAAGATTGTTCAAGGAAATCAAAGAAGACCTAAATAAATGGAAGAATATTCCCTGTTCACGGATTGGAAGACTAAATATTATTAAGATGTCTATCCTACCCAAACTGATCTACACATGCAATGCAATCCCAATAAAAATCAACACAGCATTCTTTAATGAACTAGAAAAATTAGGTGTGAAATTTATTTGGAAAGGAAAGAGGCCCCAAATAGCCAAAGATATATTGAAAAAGAAAAGCAAAATTGGAGAAATCACACTACCTGACTTCAAAACATACTACAAAGCTACAGTAGTGAATACAGCATGGTATTAGCACAAGGAGAGACACACAGACCAATGGAACTGAATTGAGAGTTCTAATATAGATCCTCATTTATACAGTCATATAATATTCGATAAATCTACCAAACCCTCTCAACTGGAAGAGAATGGCATATTCAACAAATGGTGCCTGGAGAACTGGATTTCCATATGCAAAAGAATGAAAGAGGACTACCAACTCACACCTTATAGAAAGATCAACTCAAGATGAGTCAGTGACCTAAATATAAGTGTCAAGACCCTGAAGACCTAGGAAAGCAGTGTAGGGAAGCATCTTCAGGACCTTGTAATAGGAAATGGCTCCATGAACTTCACACCAAAAGCACAAGCAACAAAAGAACAAATAGATAAATGGGACTTCCTCAAAATTGAAGCCTTCTGCATCTCAAAGGAGTTTGTCAAGAAAGTGAAAAGAGAGCCTACACAATGGGAGAAAATATTTGGTAACCATATATCCGATAGGAGTCTTATAACGTGCATATATAAAGAACTAGTATATCTCGAAAATAAAAAGACATACAACCCATTTAAAAAATGTGAAAAAGATTTAAAAGAGACTCTTCTCCAGAGAAGATATACAAATGGCTAAAAAGCACTAGCTATTAGTGAAATGCAAATGAGAATTACAATGTGATACCGTCTTACTCCCATAAGATTGGCAGCTATGAAAAAAACAGAAGACTACAAGTGCTGGAGAGCATGTGGAGGAATGGGGACACTCATCCACTGCTGGTGGGAATGCAGAAGGATCCAGCCATTCTGGAGGACAGTTTGGCGGTTTCTCAAAAAACTAGGTATAGATTTACCATATGACCCAGCAGTTTTACTGCTGGGCATATACCCAGTAGAACTGAAAACAAGGACACAAACCGATATATGCACACCAGTGTTCATAGCAGCATTGTTCACTATTGCCAGAAGTTGGAATCAACCCAAATGCCCGTCAACAGATGAATGGATAAATAAAGTGTGGTATAGACATACAATGAAATACTACTCATCTTTAAGAACGAATACACTACAAACACATGTGATAACATGGATGAATCTTGAGAACCTTATGTTGAGTGAAGCAAGCCTGGCATTGAAGGACAAATGCTACGTGACCTCAGTGATATGAAATAAGTAAACCAAGTTGCCTCAGACAGCTAGAGACTGGATGATAGGTTAAAGGAAATTGGGGGGGCAGAGGAAGGATGTAAGCTGACACGTACATGGGTGAAATCTATGATAAGCTGGAGGTATTTGTACAAGGAAGCGATAACGTGGGGGCATAGGGTTATGTTTGGGTGGCGCTTTGCAGGCTTAAGGAGGGCTAGGGATGGGAGGATGGGTAATATTGCCTAAGAAATTGCGGGGAGGGTGGTTGAACATATGAACTTAGGAGATTGTCAGGTATGTGGCTGAGAGTATAATGCTGCGGAAACTTTTTTGAAAATACAATAAGGAAGGTTACCTGTTTAGGATGCCTAAACGGGATAATCTGACCCAGGACAGGCTCCTAGGGAGTGTGTGGGTGCTCATTTTGCCATAGGGGGTTATATCATTGGATAGAGACGCATATAATGACAGTGAAAGTATGCCCACATCCTGGGAAGGACTGATGTTCTCAAAGAAAGGGAATTGTATCTCTCGAGAGAAATGGTGGCTCCCAATGCATTATGGCAAGTTGAGCATGTCAAGCCCTCAACCCTATTGCAAGTATCTCTGAACAGGGCCCTTCAAGCAATGAAGATTGACCTTCACTGTGGGCCCTAAGGGGAGGGGGAGAGAGGTATTGAATAGATGGAATCAGTGTAACTGTGTGGGTAGTAGAAGTGTTCCACAAGAGTATGCAAGGATAGATATAAGACATGTTAAAGTACACGAAAAACATATAGTGGCTGATCAGCTAAAATGTAAATCATAATGTAAAACATAAGATAACTAAAAATTTAGAAAATTGTATAGTCTAAAATATAAACCACAATGTAAACCCAAATGTTACCTCGCTTGAAAGCTGTTGTCTCAATATCTGTACATCAGTTTCAGTAAATATAATATGAATATGTAAAAAGATTATTGCTTTGGGAGGCAAAAGGTTTTTATGTTGGATATGTGGGGTACTGTATATTGTATATATGAATTACTGGGATCTAAAACTTTTGTTAAGATGAGCTCAATAATTAGGAAAAGAAAAAGAAAAAGAAAGGATGTAGACACCGAGGAAAAGACAGAAGAAGTTGCCTTGCTAACTTGCATACAGGGCAACACTTGTTTCAGTGATGGAAGGGAAAACACCAAAAACAAAGCTTTTGCTTTTTAAAATTTTTTGATACCCCAATTTATTTTTACATTAACTTTTTAAAATTGTATTCTATGTCTAACCTTTAAACTCATCACTATATTCCATTTTACTATTAATGGAACCTGGGAATATATTGGGCTTTATTTTTGAAGAAGTTTTGCATCACGGAGAGGTTCAACAATGGCAGGAGAGGAATACTGGTGTGGGATGCTATTGACAGGGTACACATGGTTGGCAGGGTGCTCCCCAGGGCATATATCCAGGGTCCATACAAATGTTTGGGTATTTTGATAGTGGTTACAATTAAAAACAACAACTGAGGGAGTGCTGAGTTCCTAGCCAGGGGAGCTCTGTCACAGTCCCTAAAGGAAGAGCAATAATCCCCGAGGTGCAATGGTAAAGACCGAAAAAGAAGGAAGGTCCAACCATGAGCCCTTTATCCTAATGACTGTGTTTGTAAGCCTGTGCACCTAAAATAAGAACAAGACCTAGAGCTGCAGGGTGCCTAGGAGTTACCTCCTGAGAACCTCCGTGTTGCTCAAATATGGCCAGTCTCGAAGCCAAACTCAGCATGTAAATGCGTTCCCTTCCCCCCAGCGTGGGACATGACTCCCGGGAATGAGCCTCCCTGGTGCTGAGGGACTACTACCAGCTGATGATGTAACTAGAAAATGACTTTGAATACAAGGTTGAACTCGAAAACAGCAGAATATCTCAGTCTACATATAATACCAGGAGTTAAAAATACTTTTTGACCTGAATCAAGGGGGAAATGGAAAGGACAAGTGAGTTTATATGGCTATGAGTCTCCAAAAAAGAGCCGGGAGGTTATCAGAGGGGTCGCCCTTATGCACACCTCAGCAGAGTCCCAGAGACAGATAAAGTAGATACAATCCCAGGTATCAGTTCTTCTGAGGGCTACAGAGACCCACAGGTTCTACGGTCATGGCAGATGGAGTTCAACACCGTGTCAGTTGCCCCTTCTTTGGAGTTTGTATTTCTGTGTGATGGAGCTGGACTCAGATGTGATCTTTTTTCACAAGCCTCTCCCGTTACGGTTACCAGAACTGTAGTTGGTGCTGGGGTTTAATATATACCGAGAGGATCTGAATCTCTGGACTGACCATATGATAGCCAGGCCCTGAGCCTCAACAGACTTCAGCTCCTACACTGTGGTTTATTGGACTTACCCCAGTCAGCCAACATGGAGTTGAAGAAATCAACCACACACCATGGAACCAAGACTGGCTAAAATAGAAAGCAGAAGGATTGCATCCAGCATCCATGTGGAATCTAAGCCCCCTCTTGGTATAGAGGTGGAGTGGACACAACCATTCTAAGGTCCACAGGATGGAGGAATAGAATATGGATTAGAGTGGACTTACTGATATTCTATTCATGAACTATTGTGATTAGTAATCGAAGAATGTGTGGCATTGGTGTGGAGAAAGTGGCCATGGTGGCTCCTGGGTGTGGGGAATGGGAGGAATAGATGAGATGTGGAGGAGTTTTCGGGACTTGGATTTGTTCTGGGTGGTACTGCAGGGAGAATTACCGGACATTGTGTGTCCTCCCATGGCCCACTGGATGGAGCGAGGGAGAGTGTGGGCTATGATGTGGGTCACTGACTATGAGGTACAGCGGTGCTCATAGATGTATCCACCAAATGCAATGAATGTCTCATGATGATGGAGGAGATTGTTGCTATGGGGGGAGAAGTGGGGTGAAGGGGGTGGGGGATATATGGGAACCTCATATTTTCTGAATGTAATAAAAGATAAATAATTAAAAAAATAAGAAAATGACCTTGAATAAAAGGGTCAACACAGACCAGCAGAAGATCTCAGCCTACATGTAATATCAGGAGTTAAAATGCATTTTGACCTTGAGTAAATGGGGGAAAAGGAAAGGACAAATGAGTTTATATGTCTGCGAGTCTCCAGAAAAGAGCCGGGAGGTCATCAGACGGGTCGCACTTACGCACACCTCAGCAGAGTCCCAGAGACAGCTAAAGTAGATACAACCCCAGGTATTGGTTCTTCTGAGGGCTGCAGAGACCCACAGGTTCTATGGTCATGGCAGATGGAGTTCAGTGCCATGTCAGTTGGCCCTACTTTGGAGTTTGTGTTTCTGATAGATGGAGCTGGACTCAGATTTGACCTTTGTCCACAAGCCTCTCCTGTTACTTTTACCAGAACTGTAGTTCATGCTGGGGTTTAATATTTACCCAGGGGACCTGAATCTCTGGACTGACCATGTGATAGCCAGGCAGTTACCGGAGATTGTATGTCCTTCCATGGCCCACTGGTTGGACTGTGGGAGAGTGTGGGGTATGGTGTGGACCACTGACCATGAGGTGCAGAGGTGCTCAGAGATGTATTCATCAAATGCAATGAATGTCTCATGATGGAGGAGGTTGTTGTTATGGCGGGAGAAGGGGGTGGTTTATATGGGGATCTCATATTTTTTTAATGTAGCATTAAAAATCAAAGAAAGAAAAATTAAAAACGTAAGAAATTTTTAAAAATTAAAAAATATTTAAAAATTAAAAAACGAAGTGAGCCTGGAGGTCATTTTAGAGGTTATGATTATGCACGTCTCAACAGGATCTCATTGGCTCCCACAGTAAGTATTGCCTCAATTAGCAGGTCTCCTGAGGGCTCTGGAGACATCCACACACTACAGGGAGGGAGTCAACTCAGGAGTTTGACTCCTTGCCAGTGGGCCCTCCTTTCTCCTTTGGAATTTCTGCTCCCCAGTGTGACAGAGGTGGGACTCAGTTGTGGTTTCCCTACACAAGGCTGTTGTGCCAATTTTATTTGAACCTGTAGTTCGGACTAGAGTTGATAGGTTTATTTCCAAGAGACTTAAACTTCTGGGCTTTCCATTTCCCAGTTGAGCCCTAAATCTCAACAGGTTGCAACACCTACTTTCCAGGTGTTAGAACCAAGGACAACTGAGAAGGAGATGATAATGGACAACTACCATTCCAAGGAACAGGGAGAGTCTACAACTACAAGAAGATAGTCTCATCCATCTGCCCCATGGGAACTAACCCCTCTTAATTAGAGTCAGAGTTGGCATCACCATCCCAGAATCCTCATGCTTGGTGAATGAATGCTCCACCAGCATAGGTTTATTGCTATTCTACCATAAACTTATTGTGATTCTGGTGGTGGAATAAGTTCGATCATTTATGTGTTGGCAATGGCCACCAAAAGTTCTGAGAGGAAGGAGAAGGCAAAATAGGTATCATATGGGGGCATTTTCATGGCATTCCCTTGCGTGATACACGCCATTATAGATCTTCTCATAACTTACAGAATTGTCTAGATGAGAATTTAAAATATAAAGTATAATCCACACTTAGTGGCAGTTTTGCTATATGTGTTCATCAATTGTAACAAATGTACCACACGAATGAGGGATGTTATTAATGTGGGCAAGTGTGGGAAGGGGAGAGAGAGGGGCATATGGGAATTGGGAAGGGGAAAGATTTTCCTGAGCCCTTTGATCTACCCAACTGCCAGGGCCTTCTCTTTCTTTCCAAGAGCTCTGAGGAGGGGCTTCTTGTGGCAGATTAAAACTGTTTTCTAGGCTGGGGAATTAAGAATGGGTTTGACCTGTGTTTTCCAATTTAAACCTTTTAACACATTAAAATAAGGGTGGTTATTAATCCTCGTAACAAATTTCATGAAGTAAAAGGAATGTCCTTGAAAGCTATGGAAAGATCTTTTCCAAATTATAATTAAAACAAGTTAAATGAATTGTAATATATTCCAGAACCTAGCATTCAGTGTGGTGTTAAGATGATTCGCAGTTTTACAATTTTATTAAAGAAAATGTTAGAACCCTCTTGTCAAGGAAAGAAAAAGAACATTGCTGGAATAAACTATAATGGCTTCAAGTTTCTTTAACTTTGGTATACTCTCCTTATGTTTATATAATACCAAGTAAATTAATTAACATTTATTAAATCTTTAAGATGATAAAAGTTGTAAGTTCATGTTTAATGAAACTATGTTAAAAGAAGGAAATGTAGATCTGCCCTCCCTTCAAGGAACAAAGTAAATTTCAGTGGTTACTAATTGTAATGTTTTTAAAAGAGTTGTTTTATTTATTTATTCCTCCCAGACTTTGTTGTTTTTGTTCTCGTATGTGCTTCTCGTGTCTTCTTTTTTCTTCAAGAGTCACTGGGTACTGATCCCTGGACCTCGGGTGTGGGAAAGACACGCTCAGTCATGAGCTGCCTCATCTCCCGTCTGCTGCGTCTCTCACTGTCTCTCCTCCTCATCTCACTTTGTTGCATCATCTTGCTGCGCCAGCTGCCCACAGCATGGGCTGCCAGCTCTGTGGCGCGGGCCATCCGCTGTGCCCCATTCAGGCCATCAGCTCTCCCTGGCACCGGCTGACAGAGCTCTGTGATACGCAGGCCAGCTGGTCTTCACCAGGAGGCCCTGGAAATCAAGCCTGGGACCTCCTATATGGTAGGCGGGAGCCCAGTTGCTTGTGGCATATCTGCTCCCCTGATGTACTATAGGAAAATGATTAATAATTGTGAATTCATAAGCTTTCTAATCAATAGTGTCTTCTGTTTTAGCCTAGACTTGCGAATGATTAACTTGTGCATTGTCGTTTAGAATGTTGTAATGCTGTTATGCAGACAACCCCCATACCTAGTAAGCAAAAAAACAAATGTTTAACAGGAACAAGTTATCAGAGGTGGCGTTTGCACCTCCCGTTTGTATCCTCTGTAAAACTAAAAGCTGAATATCTTCATGTTCCTGCTCAGAGTGCCGAGTATAGAACAGGGCTTTTGGGGCACAGTGTCCCTCCTCAGGGGAACTGGCCATTGCCCTGGAGTTGTACGTTGTGGTTCCAGGTGGAGCTGACAAATCACAAGTTGCATGATCACCTTGAAATCATAGATTTGGTCTCGTATAAAAGTGGGGCATGTTTTGGCTTCTGGTTCAAGTCTCACCCAGGCGGGGCTGGTCTGCCTGGGACTGTTTTTCCAACTGGGACTCTGATTGGCCACTAAAGGGACTTCCCGGCCTTGTGAAGGATCAGGTGTTATTTTCCCCCAGTTTGGTGAGTGTTTATACATACTTTGTTTCTTTGCTATACCTCTAAGTAATTATTTTCTATTGTGATTACCCAGTTATTATAATCATTTGATATAACCTGAAAGTCATTTAATTGAATAAAGCTGTTTTTATATCGCATTTAGACTTTCTGCCTTTTTCTTAGCAAAACATTCCCTAATTGTAATTTAATAAAATTATTTCAGGGAAACGGACTTGGCCCAGTGGTTAGGGCATCCGTCTCCCACATGGGAGGTCTGCGGTTCAAACCCTGGGCCTCCTTGACCCGTGTGGAGCTGGCCCATGCGCAGTGCTGATGCGCGCAAGGAGTGCCCTGCCACGCAGGGGTGTCCCCGCGTAGGGGAGCCCCACGCGCAAGGAGTGCACCCCTTAAGGAGAACTGCCCAGCGCGAAAGAAAGTGCAGCCTGCCCGGGAATGGTACCGCCCACACTTCCCGTGCCGCTGACGAGAACAGAAGCGGACAAAGAAACAAGACGCAGCGAATGGACACAGAGAACAGACAACCTGGGGAGAGGGGGAATTAAATAAATAAATAAATCTTCAAAAAAATAAAAAATAACAAAAAATAGAATTATTTCAATGAAAATTATCCAGTGTATGTGGTTATGCTTCATTATGAGTTTGTAAAAGCATCTTCTAAACTGAAGCATATAAATGGCTAATTCCAAGAAGCCATTATTAATTCAGAATGTAAATCGATATTAATAACAAAAAGTAACTTCATTACAGGAAATCCTGTGAGAGGCCACGTCAATCTGCATATTAAAGTATTGGTAAAGGGAAGGGGATTCGGCCCAATGGATATGGCGTCTGCCTACCACATGTGCGAAATAAATAAAAATACATCTAAAAATAAAAGTAGTGGTAAAGGAAGGTAATCTTGATTGTATTGGGAACTCTTAGTTTTCACAAAATGTTGGAGAAACTACTTTCTACTGTAGTGCTCAAGTATAATACCCATTAATGTACATAATCTTGTCAAAAGTAATATCATTTAGTATGTTATATGTTGCCTCTGAAGTATTTAGAAAGTATATAAAGATTAACAATACTGAAGTCCATCTCATTTAAACTCTCTTGTGCATCCCACCCTGGCTGAAATTCCCTGCATGTTGCCTCTCCATTTGAGTTGTTGGCTGAGGTGGTCACTGATCTCTTCAAAATGATCTACCGCATCTCTGGTTACGTTCCTGAGGTGGATGGAGAGGACGTTGCGGTTTCAGACTCCTGGAGCAGCTGGCGAGGGCTTGATATGGCCAGTTGTACAATGAACACTGCCTTCAGATTGGTTCAGTTTCTTAGTGCTGAAGGCCTCTATGCACAAGGCAGATGAAACCCTGGAGCCTTACCTTCCTAGTCTGTCTCTAGGATCAAGTGTGCTGCAGCATGCTGGCTGTGTGAAGGACATAACAAGTAGAGCAAAAATTACCAGAGTACCGTGAGGCGAACTTAAACCACAATTGGCGTTATGACCTGCTCCTGTGGAGAGGGACCATATATGGTATTGCAAAACTGGATCTGAGATGTATTCACTGCAGTTCAAAGAGAAACTTATGCATTGATTAGTGCATTGATTAGTATTAAGTACTGTACATATACGCCTGATGAATATGATAATTTCTCTTCTAGATCTTATGCAGAATGGTATTGAACATGTTAAAAATCTTGATAAGTTAATTCATTTTATAAGGAGTGAATGAATGTGGCTAAAAGATAAAGAAATGGCTCTCTTAAGTGTCACCTTTATTTTGTTTGCGATAAGCTTATCTTGTTGTTGCGTATACTATCTTTGTGAGTTTATGTCTAAGGCAGTGCCTATCTTCACACCTCTCCTAGCTGTCCTAAGCATAACCACTACTGTGGGAACCTGGGTTGGCCGTTTATACCCACACTCATCAGGTTCACCACAGTCTGCCCCTAGGGTTGACCAGGAGCATAAAGAAGTCAAGGAAGATTGCTGTTTCCATCAACTTTGGGAGAGAGTGGCCTCTGAAGGCCCCTGGCTTTTCCCACTCTTGGGTTCCAGGACATCGTGACTGGCCCCCTTTTTGGGTCTGTTCACCACCATCTTGTTTATCCTTTTAGTCAGACCATGTATCTTCAAAAGTCTAATTAAGGTTATTTCTTTTGTAATCAATGCTATACTAGTCATGTGGGGATTTCATCCAGTTCCCGCCAGGGTGCTGGACCCATCTTCCCTCAAACACAGTAAAATTGCCAAGTAGGTTCATTCCCTGTCAGGCAGGTACTGCCACCCTAAGCAGCAGGAATTAACTGCAGAAGAATGGCCTTTGCCCCTCAGCAGCCCTTAAGAGTAATGACATGAACTCTCTGAGGGGGGAGTTGAGGCTGTTTAGTATAGGGAAATGAGAAGATGAGCCACAACATGGCCAGCAGTCAGCGTGGCCATGAAACCCCATGGAGTCCTTGACCTTGAGGTTCCAGTTGAGACTCTTTCCTGGGCTGAGGGGAGGTGCTGGATATTCCAGAGCAGACTCAACATTGGCCCCCACTATTGGTAGGGTAACCAAGAACAGCTTCGTCCCCTCCTATTAGCATTGCTAAGGGGAGGAAAAATTAATAATTTTAAAACTGTCATACAAGCCAGTACTCATTTACTCTGCCTAGAAGAGCTCACACCAAATTTTTGTGACTATTTCCATCCATCTCTCCATTTCTCCGCAAGCTCTGTCCTTTCCCCTATTTCTCAATATATAAATTCTTTTTCCTGGCCTAACTAAAAAAGAAAGGAAGAAAAAAAGAAAAAAGAGAGATGCTACAAGCAGGTAGTATAGATGATGATGTGAACATGATTCAGTGACTTCCACAACTGACAGTTCCCTCAGTGAGCAGCAGAATGTCCCCAGGGTACAGGGACGCCTGCATGTGCATTTCTGAAATCTTAGAATGTTGCCCCATTGGTAGGAGAGCAACATCTTCATGGTTTCAATCCACATAGATATTACTAGTATACATTTTTTCAAGGTGCTTAGTAAGAGAATCACAGTATAATGTGGCTTGCAGAATTTTTGTGTTCATAAAAATCTAAGATATCAGTGCACAAAATCAAATCAATTCTTTCTTTGTAGAGGTTATTTGTAAAATAAAGTGTTGACATATAGTATGTGCAAAAGTTACTGATGAGTCCTTGGACCCTGTGATATGCACAATTCACAAAATGTGTATGCCAAATGTGAATATATCCATACAATGGAATACTACTCAGCTGTAAGAAGGAACACAGAACTAATACGTGAGATAACATAGATGAATCTTGTGTACCTTATTTTGAGAGAAGCAAGCCAGGCATTGAAGGACAAATACTACATGACCTCTCTGATATGAGTTAAGCACATCAAGCTGTCTCAGAGAGTTAGAGACGGGAGGTTCGGCTTACAGGAAATTGGCGGAGCTAGGACAGTTGTGAATTGACATCTACATGGGCGAAATCTATGATAGAATGAAAGTAAGTAGTTGTGCACAGAAGGGATAAGATGGGGTCATAGGGTAATATTGGGTGGGGCTCTGAAGGGTAGAGGTAGACTAGGGTTGGGAGGATAGGACAGATGGTCTACGAAATTGGGGGGAGTATTTTGGGGGAGAAGGTGAACATGGGAGATTATCAGGTATATGGTTGAAACTATAATGTTGAGAAAACTGTTTAGAAAATAGAATAAGGAAGTGTTACTTGTTTAAGGAATCTGATGGTGGCATCTGGCACGGGGTGCACGTGGGACAGGCTGCTCGGGAGTGTGTGAGTGCTCATCTTGTCCTAGAGTGTTATATCATTGGGTGGAGACCAATACAATGAGCAGGAAGGTGCTGTATCGCCGTCCTGATATTCTCAAAGAGAGGGTAGTATGTCTCTTGAGAGCATTGGTGTCTCCCAATTGGGGAGGACAGTCTAGTGTCTCAAGCCGCCAGGATTGTTGCAAGAATCTGGGAATCTGGTTCTTCAAGGAGTGAAGCTTGGTTGTCCCTGTGGGTCCTGAGGGGAGGTGGAGAGAAGAGGTGAATAGATGGAAGAGGGGTAACTGGGGTAGTGGAAGTGTTGAACAAGATCATGAAATGATGGACAAATGCCATGTTAAATTTTACCAAAAATTTGTAAAAGTATATAGTCTAAAATGTAATCCATAATGTAAAGCATAATGAAACTAAAGATTTTAAACTGTATACAGTCTAAAATATAAACTATAATGTAAACCAAAATGGAACCATGGTTAGTAGGTACGTTTCAATATCTGTACATCAGCTTTGGCAAATATAGCATCCACATATAAAAAGTCATTGCTGGGGAAGGGGGAGAAGGGTTTGATATTGGGTATATAGGCGTCCCCCATATTGTATATGTGACTTTACTTTGATATAAAACTTCTTTGAAGACAAAATTAAAAATTAAAAAGAGAGGATGTAGACAATGAGGAATGGAAGAGATTGCCTTGCCACTACATACAGTTCAACACATATTACGGTGATGAAAGGCAAAAGTAAAAAAAAACTTTAATATTTTTCATTTTTAATAGTGGAACTTATTTTAGTTTTTCTAAATTAGTGTGTATTCTATTTCTAATCTTAAAACATATCAGTACTATTTCATTTTCCTAGTAATTGAATTTTGCAATATATTAGTCTTCTTTTTTGAAGAAGTTTTGGATCACAGAGGGGTTCAACTATGACAAGGGAGGAGCACCCGTGTGGGGTGTCATTGATGGTGGACACATGATTCGGAGGGAGTTCTCCAGGGCTTGTGTATAGGTTATATAAAAATGTTTGGATATTTGTTCGGTATTGTCATAGTAGGTTGAGTTACACATGAAAACTGAGGGAGTGCTGTGTTCCTTGCCAACGTAACTCTGTCACATTCCCCTATGGAACAGCAACAATCCCCCAAGTGTAGGTGTAAAGACCAGTGATGAAGGATGGTCCAGCGATAGGCCCTTGATACTGATGACTCTGGTTTTGAGCCTGTGTGCTTGAAATTTGAACTAGGCCTAGAGCTGCAGGGTGACTAAGAGTTACCTCCTAAGAGCTTCCATGTTGCTCAAATGTGGAAAGTCTGTAAGTTAGGCTCAGTATGTAAATACATAACCTTTCCCCCAGCATGGGGCACAACTCCCGGGGATGAGCCTCCCTGGCGCCTAGGTATTACTGCCAATCACCAGCTGTTGATGCAACCAGAAAAAAAACCTTGAATACAAGGTGGAAATGGTAAAGACAAATGAGTTTATAAGGCTAAGAGATTTCAGAATGAGTTATGCGGTCATCAGAGGGTCTCATGCCCATCTCTGCAGGATTCCTGAGACAGTCAAAGTAGATACAAGCCCAGGTAGTGGTACTCCTGAGGCCTACTGAGACTCACAGTCATTGCAGGTGTCCCTGGAGTTGAGTGCCATGCCAGTGGGACCTACTATGGAATTTGTGCCCCTGAGTGTGATGGAGTTGGATTGAGATGTGACCTTTCTACACATGCCTCTTCTATGACTTTTAGTATATTTCCGATTTGCATTCAGGTTTGTATATACTCAGGAGACTTGAATCTCTGGACTGTCCATGTGCCAGCTGGAACCTTAGTCTCAGTGGAGTGGCAGCCCCTACTTTCCAGTTCATTAGACTTACCCTGGTCTTACCCTATTACCCATGTCAGCCAACAGGGAGGGGAAATGTTCAACCACCACATCAGGAACTGAGAGTTTCTACAACTGCATGCAGGAGAATCCCATCCATCAACCGTGTGGGATGTAAGCCCCCTCTCTATTTAGAGGTAGAGTGCAATGTTGCGTTCCCAGGGTCCAGAAGATGGAAGAATATAATACGGATTGCAGTGGAGTTGCTGGCATTCTACTATAGAACTATTGTGACTGTAGCAATGGAGGAAATAGTATCTTTGATGTGGAGTTGTTGGCCATGAAAGTTGGCTGAGGGCTCCGAGAGGGAGGAACAGGTGTGATAGGGGGTCTTTTTGGGACTTGGAGTTGTCCAGAACGATATTGCAGGGTCCGATGTAGGGCGTCCTATATCCTGCCTTAACCCACTGGGTGGACTGGGGGAGAGTGTGAAGTACAAGGTAAACTGTGGTCCATGTGGTGTATCAGTGCCCCAGGGTGTACTCACCAAATGCAGTGAATGTGCTTCACTGATGAAAGGGGATGTTGATGTGGGACAAGTGTGTGGGGGGATTGAAGATTGGGGTAAAGGGGAACCTCATGTTTTTTAACATAATATTTTGTGTGACCTACTTATCTTTTTTAAAAAGGCAATAAAAATTTAAAAAGTAAAATCAATCAGATGCCTCTATGAATGACAAAAATCAATGAAATCACAGTACTTAAATACAATAAGAAACTAAAATTTAATAATCATAAGAGTAAAATACTTATAAATATCCATAAGCCCAAATTAAGAAATAAAATGCATTTGACGGCATGTACTTGAAAACACCTTTCAAGGTAATTGATACTGCAAACATGCACATGTAAAGATAATGTCCAGTCTTTTCCCTTGGGACTTGAAAGTTGGTGGCTAGCATATATAGATGCAAACCAAAGTTGCAGAATGCAGAAGAATATTTGATGAAAATTTGTAAAGACATGACATTTTTGAGAGCCTCTTTGGGGTTGCTTGAAGTCTAATGGGGATCCTGATGTTCCTAAAGAGCAGCCTCATTTTGAAGGAGGCATAGCTGTCTTTTGAGAGTCAAGCTGGCTGTGAAATTCCTTCCTGAGAGCTCATACCATCAGGTTAATTTTGAAAACCCGGCAAAAAAAATCAATGAGAAAAAGCCCTTCATTTTACAGACAAAGAAAGGAAACATACACACGTGATCTGTTTTTATTAAGACATTGATTTTAATTTTGAAAATGGATAATGAAACAACCTTATGTGGGTTAGTATGTAAAGAAAAGTCTTAACGTTTTCTGTGAACACTACCCTAGAGTCACAAGCTATTAACTATATGCTAAAGGTGAGAACCTGGTAAATGTAATGTCACTCTAAATTCTTGTTTGAATAAATTGAGAAGATGCATGTAAAAAATAAATGAAAATTAAGATCATGTCTAGATTTATTGTAGTTGTTGCCTTGAAAAAAAGAGTTTAAGTAGGGGGCCATAATCAGATGGAAAAACAAAATAGAGAATGGAGGTAAGGAGTGTGAAGATCCATACTTAAGAGTGGATGAAATTTGGAAGCAGGAAATAGGGAAGCAATCTCCTGTAGGAGTTAGCATCCAACTGTCCGATGGGATCTAAAGCCCCACTGAATTAGCGACAGAGTGCGCATCAGCATCCCCAGATCTTCAGTATTGGGGATTAAACAAAGGAGTAAAGTAGACTTATTATTTTACTGGACTTATTATTCCAGCAAAGGAATTACTTTTATCATTGGTATAAACGCCACGGCCACTGGAGATTCTGCGGGTGGGGAGAGGTAAGAACAGGAGTAATACGGGTGCATTTTTGGGACACTGGAGCTGTCCTGCATGATACTGCAATGATAGATAAAGCCCATGATCTATTTTGTGAGAACATATAAAAATATGTGGGGCAACTTGAAACTATAATGTAACTATGGTCACAGTTAGTAGCAATGCTTCCATATGTGTTCATCAGGTGTAACAAATGTACCACACTAATGGAAGGTATTGTTCACATGGGAAAGTGTGTGAGGGGGTGGGGCATATGGGAATCTCCTCTATTTTTTATATAACATTTATGTAATCTAAAGCTTATTGAAAAATTGAAAAATAGAAAGAATCAAGCTTCCACAGTTTTAGCATTGCAGAGAAATAACAGCGAGAGAGACAGGTTTGTGAGGTTGAGAAAGCTATCCTGAATCATACTAAGGTCCAGAATTTCAAGAAAAATGTTCATATATAATGACAACTAGGAAACATATTCAAGCCTATTGCCATGCAAAAGTAATATAGGGGAAGAGTAATGAGTAATATCACTGCAAATAAATGAATGCTCTTGATCTTGATACACTTTGTATACTGGAATATACGTTTTCAAAAGTAATGTAAATGAAACTGGATCTGAAAGGTTATAATAAATGAGATAAGTAACCTTAAAATTCTGCATGATCTTGCAGTAATGGATTAAGGCCATGTTAAAGTTTATCAGATTTTATAAAATTATATGGTCCAAAATGTAAACCATAAGGTGAATCATTGACGGTGGTTAGTTAACTATGTTTAGATATGTGTGTATCAGTTGTACCAAGTGTACTTTCCACACATAAAATCGTATCGTTGTGGGAAAGGGGAAAAGGGGAATAATGCTGGTTATATGGGAATTCCCTATATCCTGTACGTGACTCTACTATGATGTAAAATTTCTTTGAAAAAAAAAAGAAAAAAAAACCAACCAAACAGTGGGTGCATAAATTGAAGAAAATGTCACTGTACATACAGGATAACTGTTTTACCATGATGAAAGGCAAAATGCAAAAAACCATGTTACTTTTTCTTGGAATATTTTTTCATTATTTTTTAATATCCCAATTTTAAAAAATATTTTTACTTTTTGTTAATTTTTTTCTCTATTATACTTACGTATAAAACTACTTCACTTTCTTAATAATTTTGTTGTAGTAATAATATAGGCCCTTTTTTTCTGAGTATCAGACTTCTTTCTAACAGCTAGAAACTAGAAACAGTCCTAATATATATCAGCAGGTGAGTAGATGAATGCACTGGGCTATATGCATTTATTGTAATACTAGAAATACTACTCAGCAGTAGAGTCATGAATGCTTGGGATTCACAATATGGATGGATTACCAAGTTACACTGAGTGAAGGTGAAGAAATAAAGCACATACGTTATGATTCAATTTTTATAAATTCTGGAAGATGCATAGTAATGCAGTGTAACATAAAGATTTGTCCTTAGGTGGGCATGTTTTGGGAGGTTGGAAGAGGTAGGACGGAGGAATTAGAAAAGGAGAAGAGAACACTTGTAAGGTTGTTGGATTTGCACACTTTCTTGATTGTGGTGCTGGTTGCATGAGTGTATGCATATCAAAGTACATAAAGAATTTTATAATTTAAATCTATGTCATTTTTGAGATGTCAGTTGTCCCTCAAGAATCTGTTTTATAAAGTAGATCTATTGGTAAGGAAGGTGATATGGAGACATAAATGAGGATCCATGATGTGAGAGAGATTCCTGAAATACAATTCCTGAACGCTGGTCCTCTGCATGTTACTCAGGTAAACACTAGAAAGCATTCACAACACAATTGATTCCCACTACAGAAAGGCATCTGTCCAGGGTGTAAACATCAATAAGTTTGTCAAACTGTGTCTTGTTCCCGTAGGAATTCCAGTCTAGTGATGTAGATTTGGGCTCACATTTACTGAATATGTGTTCATAGGCATGTCACTTGTCTTTTATTCTTTTTGTAGTTTTACATCTGTGAAGTGGAGGTATATGGATACTTATTTCCATGTTTCATGTTCTTTTGTTAAAAGGAAATGATTGGTATCAGTTTTAGCTTAGCACAGCCTTATAATAGGAAATCCCATTTTCCTGAATGCTACCTTTTCTAACGCCACCAGGACACTCATATCGGCTCTAGGCATTGTCCAGTATCCAACACTAAACCTTGCTTTATGGTGCGAGGAAATGACAACTGGGTCCCTAACCCAGCTGATTAAAACCGGCCCAGTCTTGAACCTGCAACTCTGGGAGAGGAGAGCCCCAGCCCCGGGATTCTGAGGTCTTCACATTCATTGAGTAGAACTGAGAAGCAACGATTTATCATGGAGTTGTAGCTTAGCTAGTTTCATAATATGGCAAGTTTAATAGAAATTTTTTTTTGTATGAAAAATATATTGGCTTTGTGAGTGAATGTGAGTGAGAGGAAGATTGACATTGTAGGAGTTTTCTGAAGGTGTTGAATGTTGAGTGCAGATGATGGAGTCTGGGTGAGAGTTGGGTAATGGCTGGGAGTTTCTGAGACTCTCCTGTATCCTTTGAGTTCACCCTCAGTAACTAGTAGTAGTAGATGAGCTGTTTCCAGCAGACACCCTTGGGGGTTCAGGATTGATGGAATGAAGAAACACTATGCAGACTATGAAGGGCAAGTCCATCATGTCCAAGAAAAATGTCTAGAACCTACCATGTCCACCAATGGATAGTCTGAAAGCCACGGGTATGTTGGTGTATTACTGAGTGAGATAAAATGAAGAGAGGTAGTGTGAGCCCAGATTCAAATCTCCCCTGCAGAGTGGCTTCCAGGAGTTGCTCATGGCCCCACAGTGCCAGAGTTGTGCAAAGGCAGAAGAGGTTGATTTTGTCATCTGGAATATTCCCTAAGGGTCTGTGTTTCTCCTGTACCAGTGGACAGCTATTCTTTCAAGTGATGAGTGGCTCTGTGGACAGCTGTAGGGTCCAGCAGCTGAGAGGAGAGTACGTAGCTTTGATGACCGAGGGCTGCGTTTGAACCTGAGGGGCCTGCCAAGGGCTGCAAAACTTGGCTAGCGATAGTAGCCATACTGACTCACAGCTATAGCTCAGCCATCCCTGTCCAAGTTGCCTGCCAAGGACAGTTCTAGCTGTCACCTACATCCGTCAGCCTGTATGCTCAAAACCAGTGAAGATATGCCGTGCGGACGCATATTAGAGAGAAGAATGTAGGAGATCAGACTTACAGCTGTACAGGAACAGCAGGATTGATGGTAAGTTTGTCTCAGTAACACCAAGCCCATAATTCAAGACCAGGGTTCATGCAGGTGGAAGTCAAGAAGATGCACCTCAGGGATCATGTCAAAGAGAAGGTGAGGGAAAGGTAAAGATCACTGAATCAAAGTGTAGGTACAGGGTAGGTGCAAGGGTACGTGAAGATCATCGTGTCCAGGGATGTGAACAAGGGTGGGATGGAGACCAGGGACCCAAGGATAAGTGCAGGGGACCTCAACATTACTGAGTGCCAGGGCAGGACCTGCTGCAGGTAGAGGGAGCGTTTGGAACCATGGAGTCCAGCTTCTCTAGCCAAGCAGGTGAAAAGGGGACCCAGCCACATGGATTCCAGGGGCCAGAAGCTTATCAGTGCCAGGGGAGGTTAGGAAGACTGAGTCCAAGGCAAGTTTCAGGAGAAATTGAGGCCATGGAGCCAAGGGCTCAGAAACAAAGTAGTTGGAAACCAGAAGCATTCATGCCAGGGATGAAATTTTGAAAATCCATTGGGGAGATGTCATCAAATGACAACTTTCAGATTTTTAGGCATACTTGTGCAGCATGTGAATTTTGTTTTGGAAATTTAGGAATTATGAAGAAATATATGGTCCTGTCCTTTAGTCAAATCATCCAATTTGAAATGGGATAAAAGACACAAAACCATAATCACACTTACACATTCACCAATGTACAGCCACATAAACACATAAGAATGTAGACATTAGGATCCATAAATGACATGTGTTCATTGCTGTAAACCACTAACACAGTCACATGCTAACCCACACTCAGACACCCAGTAGAAGCACCCCAGCCTAACACGTATAGTAAGATTCACGTACAGTACTACACCCAAGCTAATACACACTCTTTCCCACAGTAAGAAACTTAGACACACACAGACACACACACATCATTTCCCACAAGTAAAACGTAGCTACGTACATGCTAATGCAAACACATGAACCAATGGAAATGTGCATAGAATAACCTGTGTTACGTACATATTGATATAGAATATCAAACACAGTATCCCATATACTTAGGTTAGCACCTGCAAACATACCCATACATTTTAGAAAGGTAGACGCTATTGGTAAGTTGTTTTCTCTCTAAGGAGAAGAAATAATCAGGCTAATTCAAGAAGGTCCTACTTAAGCTCTCTCTGCCCTGGTTCATCAGATGGGCTTCCGTGATTCATGGATCCTTTACTCCACCTAGTGGCCATCCCCATTGTGCCAGCTGTGCGGGGGCATTGGTGCCTGGAATCCCACTACATTTCTCTCACAGTGATTCTTAAACAGTGATACACTGCTCTTTCCAAGACAGTCATGGAGCTCAGCTGAAACAGGAGCTGGTTCTTCGGCATATCTCTGGAATAGATGTTCTGCTCTGGTCGAAAGGTTTGGAGTAGGCAGTAGAACTAAATGCAGTGCCACTCATCCACCGTGATGGTACTCTCAGGACTGGTGGATCCAGACTTAGTTGGAACACTCGCTGTGATGAAGAACCTACCAAAATAGGAGGTGACAAAAGGGTCTTTGAGCGTTTCACCTGATGTGGGCTGGACATCCCTTGCTGTACCTGACATGGGACACCTGAGGACAAGGTCTGCCACAGTGAGTGAGATGAAAACTCACCATTCATCTCGATACCCACCAATCCCTAAGACACTTACGAACTCCAGGAGTTCCAAGTCCATGAGATGATCTCCCTGAGCACACACCCAGTTCACAGAGAAGAGTCATAAACTTTCCCATTCTGGATCTGTCCTTACCCAGGAAGCAGGGGTCCTCGTGTGCATGTGGGAGAGCCCTTCTTAGCTATGGGGAAGCTCAGTTGGGACATTGTTCCCCATGGGCTGACAAGGATATCTACCCACAGTGGGCATACACCAGACTAACAGAGGCCTTCTGCTTCAGAAGGTGCTGTTTGCATAATTTCTTCGTTACATACTTCCAGATTACAAACATAAAGAACAGCAATACACACATTTTGAGAGGCCCAGATGGATCACATGCGTGACTATGAAAAATGATTTAAACATCAAAGACAAACACACACACAATAACACACATATTTACTGTCCACTAGAAAATAAAATGACCACTGAGAAGGTAACACCTGAGGATTCGTCCACCAAGGCAATGTATTAGGCAGACTATGTAGCCCCAAATATATCTAGGTCCTTCAACAAGACACTTGTGAATGATGGCTGATATGGCATGAGGGTCGTTGCAGGTATGATTCAAGATTTTGAGATGAGAATTCCTGGAGTTTTCAGTGGGCCCTATACTTACTGACAAGTGTCCTTATTTGAGGATGAGAGGGCTATTAGGTTGCAGGACGTAACAAGACAATGTAACTGCTGAAGTAGACTGATTACATCAGTTTTCAACATGGCCTAAGAGGCCGTGAGTGAGAGAATTCAAGAAACCCTACTTTGGAAGCTGAAACTAGATTCTCTCCTAGAGTCTGTAGAGGAGATACATTCCTATAAATACCATGATTTGGCGCAGTGAATCTGAATTCTATTTCAGACTTAAATACCAGAATTCTAAGGATGGAAATATGTGTTGTTTTGATTCAAAAATTTATCCTCTTCAAAATAGCATAGGAATCTCATGCCTCCAGGGAGGTGTATGTCCATCAGGACAACCCTAGTAACAGATCTGTGGCCCATGGATATGTCTGTGTTCAGGTATTTCTGTCAAGGAAAGGACTGAAGGAGCGGGTGCTGATCAGGGCTGTGCTTGAACCGAGCCCGCCTGTGAGCCCCTGGCTGGGAGGCCAGTTACTAATGATTTCCCTGTCAGAGCCTTAGGGCTTAGGAGACTGGAAATGAGCTGGAAACAGAAAAACTTCCTTGATTTTAATAATGGCCAGCTTCCCTTCTAGTTCATTTATTTAAAATTCACATACACAAGTTGTGAGGATTGGCTGCCCTTGTTGGTGAATGATGAAAACAAGACTGAGATCATTGTTTGTGGCAGAGCAGGGTGACTGCAGAGCTCTGGAGAAAAGGTGGTTTTCCTTGCAAACTGATGTGTAAAACACAAGGTGGAAGTTGTCAGAGACTAGTAGATTCATCCTATGTTGATTATTTATGAACATGCTCGCCAGCACATGATATTTTCCAGATGTATGAAAATTTTATTTTTAACACATTGGGAACAGCCAAAATATTCTGAAATACGGTTGGCCGGTTCACAACAACACCAGTTATTTCCGAGTATTCTCAGTTTTCACACTCTCACTAATCCATATGTTCGTTAATATGAAAAAAAGAAAAAAGACTATAGCTGTATTAGTCAGCCAACGGGGTGCTGATGCAAAGTGCCAGAAGTCTGTTGGCTTTTATAAAGGTATTTACTTGGGGTAAAGTTTACAGTTACAAGGCCCTAAGAGTCCTGCTCAATGTTTTCTCAGGAGAGTCAGTTGCCCCGAGTGGAAGCTGTAGGGAGGAGACCTCTGCCTGGGCTCCCTGGGCTTCCTGCCTCAGTCTCTGTCATAGGGCTCATTCCTTCCAGGCCTGCTCAGCTGCTCAGCTGCTCTGTTCTCTTCAGCTGCAAAGTGACAGGTGTGTGACTCCTCTCTCCCCATGGCCACAGGATGAAACAAAACAGAGCTCCCTCCTCTTCCATGTGTCTTCTTAAGTAAAGACTTTTGTATCAGTCCACCAAGGGGACAGCTCTCAGTATAACCTACCTGTCTGCCTCTCCCATTTCCCCTATGAATACTTTCTTCCATTTGTATGTTACATATATTAGAATTGATGAATATTGGTGCACTGCTACTTCTATCCTCTATAGTTTTGATTTTATTTACACTTTTCAGCATGCAATTTTATAGGTATTGGTAGAATGTATAATGGCTCATAACCATCATTACGATGTCATGCAGAACAATTCAGTTTCCCTAAAAATGTCCTGATTTCCAACTTCTCTTCTCTCCCCCTCCCAGAAGAAAGTCTGGTGACCACTTCCGTTGCATCAGCACTAAAAAGTTTCTGTTATTTGAATGATACAAGATCTACTTTGGTCCATGGTTGCATCCTTGCTTATGTTTGTTCATTCCTCTATCTTGAGTGTGGAATAGTGATGCTTGCTCTCCTTCAGAGAGCATGGAGGCTTAGATCTTATAGGGCAGATGAAGGAAATGTTTTGCTTGCAGTTGTAGATACTCCTTGCCTTTTGGGATCATTTTGTTAGTTGCTCTGGGCAAATTCAATGATCTGGAGAGTAGGTGTTCTTGCACCTCTGCTGAGATTCAGGGCTCAAGCAGGATAGGAAAAGCCTCAAGGTTTAAGTCTCTACCTTGGCCATTTTCAGCTGGTGTAATGGGTAGACTCTGTCATCTCAGTCAGGTGAAGTGTGCATTTGTTTGGTCAAGAAAGCACTGAGCTAATTTCAATATAAGGGTCTTTCCTGGACTTTAATCAGTGAGTTGATGGCATAGATGGCAGAATACTTCTACAATCAATGAGGAGATTGTCGTCAGCAACGAGTGACGTCTCATCCTTTGGTTTGAAATTCTTACAAGGAGAATGATCTCATCATTCAGAGAGAGAATCCCCATCTCTATGTAAGATAGCTAGCTTCTCCGGTGGGAGTTGTAAAACTGACTCTGCCCTCTGATTATTTTCAAGGACTTTAAGGACCCTCTGTTTCCACTAATCAAGAGGCTACTGACAGTTCATGGCATTGTTACCAGATTTTGTCTAGGTTCTTGACTGAGCTGCAGAAATGAATTTCAAGAGCTCATCGAGGGGAAAAAAGAAGAGCACATCTGTTGAGTTAGACCAATAATTTATTCAGGTCGGGTGGGAAGAGAAATGGGAGAAAATGACAGATCACAGGTCCCAAGTAGAGAGAAAGATGCTGAGAAGTGATCAAGCAGGCTGAGTTACAGACTACAATTTCTCATTATAGTTTATAAGTGTCCAGGTTTGACTTGCATGTTGATCCATGTGGTAGAACTCAGCGGGAGAAGGGTGCAGAAGGCAGAAGCAGGGCAACCCAGCACTGGGACTGAGACGGGGAAGGCAAGAGAGCAAGAGAGCTTGGCGCTTGCGTTCAAACTGTAAATTATTCCACACTTTGCTAATGGTAGGGTACGTGTTGCAGCTGTTTGTTGTTTTGATTGATTTCCTCTCCCATCAATCCCCCAGGAGGGCCCAATTATTAAGTCCTTGGGGAATATCCTGGGCTTCTCCTGGCTCGTGGAGGAAATGGTCTTCTGGATGGCAGAACCGTTTGTGGGGTCCCGCAGCCATCTTGAGGTTACTGATGTCCCCGTGGACTCTTTGCCAGGTTCCAGATCTGACTCTTGACTCCCTGTCTTACTAGCTGGCTTCAGCATGAGTTGGCAATAGTGATCCAAAATATCATCCCATGGTATGACTCTTTCAATGTTCATAAGAGGCAGGGATCTGGCCTAGAGTGTTTTTAAGCCCTTAAGTATTTTGTGGAGAAAGAAGGTTTTGTTCTTGAAGCTACAGTTTTGAGATCTCTGAAAAGAAATTTGGGTCAGGATGAATTTATTGATTTGGGCCTGTTCGAGAAAAAAGTGGCACTCACTTGGGCCCAGAAACTGAGGCTTGCAGGCAGGCAGAAGTTTATTATGGGGAAGCTTTCTGAACGGAGGGGGTCTGAAGGACTTTGGCCCCTCGTGGAAGGTGCAGGTGTGAATTTATACAGTACCTCAATAGGCAGGAAATGCTAGCTCAAGGGAAGGGGGTTAGAATTAGAGCCTGAGTATAGCCTGGGTTAAAAGTGAATTCTTCTGGTGCTTGGCCTGGGGGTAGTGGCCTAGGAGGTGGGTAAGCATTGCCTGGGAGGAGGGCTGGGACACTTGGATCGTGTTCCCAGCACTGTCCATCCCCCTCATGTCCCAGGCTCTCCCCAGGAACCTGGGAATCAGAAAGCCAGCAGCCTGAAGCCTGTTCTGGAAGGGGGTTCCTGTCTTTTCCTTTGTGCTTGGCACTGAAGGAGCACGTGGGCCTTCACTACCAGTAAGAGGCACTCTTACTCCTCAAGCACAAGTCACGCTGATGAGGAAGCCTTTTCTGGCAGGGCAAGCAGGGCGAGGTGCAGGCAGTGGGAGCTTGCTGGACTTCACCCACACACGGCTCTGAGGAGGTGTGGCCTCTCTGTGAGGACTGTCAGCCAAGCTCAGCCTTGAGAAACCTGTGGCTTGCAGCACGCAGGAGGAGGGGGACACGATGTTTTTGCTCATCTACTGGCATCTCAGTTCACTCTAATGGGGAGCTTGATGATGCATTTATATTATAACATTGTCTATTTAGGGAAAAATAATATGCTAATGAATGACTGATACATGCCTGAAATATTTTTTCTAAATTAATGTATCATGAGTACACTTTGTATGAAAAAAATCATGCATTATTCTGTTGTTTCATCATTTATATGTACTATATATTTTTTACGCTCTGTACAATGTGTGTGTATAAGAAATGTGATATTAAATTAAAGGGCTTTGCATAGAATCATAAGTTATAAAGGTCTTTAAGTGTACAGGCCTATTACTTGATGCCACATGAGATGGAGAGAAGAAAGTAGTTTCTTAGATGATACCCCTATGTCCATGCCAGGATTACCCACTTCCTCCTTTTCCTTGAGAACACGGGCCTCTACAGAGTGGTCCCAATTTTGTCTGGAAATTCTCAGACTGAGACCTTTACAGAGATGGACAATGCATGTTCTGTTCACAGTTTCAAGCACATTCTGAAGCAGAAAAAATCTCAGAATATACATGTACTCTTTTATAATATGTAGGAATGTGTATATGCATGTTCACCGAAAGGGAATAGCAATAAAAACATGATTTGAGCTTGAAACGTGGATACATAAAAGCAGTTCCTAGAACTGATGGACTTGAATGTAAAATATTTTAAGATGGTTATTCAATAATATTATTTAATTGAATTGAAAGGAAAAAGATATAGTGTAGATATCTTGGGTGACTGAAAACTCTTTCTTTGGTGGCAGAGTTTGGGAAGTAAGGAGATCATCTGGAGGCAGGTGATAATCATGGAAGCCTGGGAGAGAAGGTAGTGAGATAGAAGGAGAGTGAAGGAGGAACATGACTGCTCAGGGTAAGCCAAGATTTTATAGCAGAGACCATCGGGCTATCAGATTTACATTTTGTAGTTGCTGCAGAAAGCATGAAACAATGAATTCTACCAGTTCCATCTGTAGCATGGGGCAGGACAACATAATTTCTTTTGAGGAATTGGATCAGAATCAGAATAAAGACTTGAAGGATATACAAAGTTTCTTAATCATGTAAGTGGTTTCTAGAATTACAAATCCTTTCAGTTAATGAGGGAAGGTGATGGTGTACAGGATTACCTTGGGGAGAAGCAAGAAGATGGCACAGTGAGAGCATGGAAGGACTGGAAAGTTGACCCTAGGAGGATGTGCTGATTCCTGAGGTTGCCACGATAATCCTCAGTTGTGGAGTGCTGTGTAGTCAAAGGTACCCCTAGAGTTCAGGCCTATTATGCAGACCTACAAGCTGTGACCATGGTCTCCCCACTGTTTAAATTCATGCCCACCAGTGGGAAGTCACTGACAGTCCCAGGTCCAGAGATCCCTGGTAGAGAGTGGGAGAAGCAGTGATTTCATGAGTAATGCAGAAACCTGGATCTGTTCTCGGTGATAGGAATCATGTTTTCTCCAAGATGTGTCAGCAAAGGAAGCTCCAGGTAGACACACACTCTCAAGGTGAACCTTAATGATGCAGTATGTAGTGCACATCTAACTTTTCCTTTCAAATTGAGCAATTAGAAATGGAGGGGACATTTCTACTCGTGACGTCTCAATACCAGCCCAGGGATCACTGAATTGAGCAGCCTGGTGTGTGTCTGTTTGGTGAATGGGCTATTGTCTCTCAGTGGAAAGGATTCACCAATCAGCGATTTCCTAGAAGTCAGTTGGACAGAAAGAGTTTTCCGAGTTGATCCTCATGCTTTAAGTCCTCCTTGTCCCACAGGACTAACACCACTGTCCTCTGCTGAATACCCCATCCAGGATTAGGTTGCCTCATACCTGACAGTTCCTTAGATTAGCTATTTGTTTATTAAGAATTGCCTGCATTGTTAATTAATCAGCAATTGTAGCACTAGGCAGTTGAAGGGTGTGAAAAATACGACTATAGGAAACTGAAAAGTGATCTCAAACTTCCTTTTTTAATGAAGACTGTGTTTATGGCAAGATTGCTAAAATTTTATAACACTTGAATCAGTAATAATAACATAATGAAGAAGTTTTGAGGCACTAGTCAATGAGAATACTCAGAATTAATTTTGTTGTGCAGCCATTTTGGTACTGGCTCTGTCAAGGTATTCCATATTTCTACCTTAAATAAATTGTTGAAAAAGTAACTTTCTGTTGAAATGCAGGCCATTTCATTTGTATGCCGGGATTGTGTCACCATTTTTTAGTCTTTCCTGTATTATATTACTTCAGTTTAAAATCTTTACATTCTTCAAGACTTTTCAGAATTATTTATAGTGTTATAACATTGGTATGTTTTCATTCTCAGAACCAGTCTTTACAACATAGCATTGGGTTGTATAACAGCAGAGTGCAACATGCTTGGTTCTGGAAGTGGAGTGCTGGATAAATCTCATTCCTTCCCAGGGGCTCAGTGTTAAATTTAGGTGCTGATGAAGTAGTGTCATAGTCTATGGGGTGGGAGCAGCCAATGGAACCCTACAACAAATACTTTATATGAAAAAAGGGAATCTATACTGACAAGGTAATAGTGAAATTGTGGAGAATGCAAGGAAAATTTTAGGTAAAGCATTACTTGACAATAGAAAATGATCAATAAATAAACTTCATAGGCATAATTTTCAGAAATTTGGGGGGGAAAATGTCCACACTTTGACCAAGTTCATTACCATGCAGAAATTCCAGGTAAATGGGTCAAGTTAACTCGAGGATTTTGGAAGGAACCCTGAAAAGAGCAGAGGTGCAAGAGAGCTTTCACCTACTCAAACACTCCCTTGGTGAGAACATTTAGAGTTCAAAATTAATTAAAGTCTATTCCTTTTCCCGTGAATAACTTACTGCAATAAAAAACACAGGAAATATATAGACATATATCTGTGTAACTATTACTACCAAGTGGATAGTGAATGCCCCCAGTTTTCCTCTTCTACCTCTGTAATTCATAACTCAAGCCCCTTCTCTTTTCTTCTGGCAATGTTTGATCTGCCTGTTCAACTCGTTTCCTTGAATTATGCCTTAAACTTGGAACATTTCTAGTGTAAAATTCACAGGTATTCACTTTATTCACTGGATATGTATCACCATCACAGTGTCCATATTAGAAAGCAGTCATCACTATTTTAACTTGTATAGCTTCTCTTCATTCTCTCCTGAATCCCATTAAACCCTGTGTTAAGTCATTTCCCTCATATCTCTTCTGAGTCAGTAGAGGAAAGGTACTGGGGGCCGTGCTGGGGCTCCCAGGGCACAGAAGAAAGGCAAAAGGGAAAGTCATGATGTCTTCCACCTTGCTCAGTGTCAGTCTAGGCTCTGCCCACACTGATGGGCATGTCTCTAAGAACATAGCTTGTGATTTTCAGAGTAGGGAGGGAGCCAGAAACTTGAAGCTGGAGGTGAGATGAGAGAGGAAGCCCAGGACCCTGGCAGGAAGGCCCGTCCCTCCCTCCACTCCCTGCACCTGGGAAGAGCTTCAGCTCGTTGGTCCTGATCCCACTCAGTCCAGCCCCTCCTGGGCTCCCTGAAGGACCGACCTGGTTCTGGCCTCGCACTCCCTGCCTCACCGCCTTTGCCTTCTCTCCTGATGACTACTGAGCCCTCAGATCTCAGGTGTTTGTGTCGTAGAGGCACGTTCATTAGGTTTTCTTGGGAAGGGCACTCAGCTTTCCACTGTCCCATGGAGTACCCATGACTCTTGATGAAATACTTAGTGCTTCACCTGTTTATGTGATTTCAGCATTTTCCAAGGGAGAGGAACTCACTTGGCCTGCATTCCTGCACATGCACAGACGCTGGACCCTGGGACCCATTCGCTATCTCCATATCTTTGTGTGTACATGTAAAATATGGCCAGAAGAGCTATAGATTAATACCAACAAGAAATTCCAAGGCATTCAGATCAGTTGGCCTTTTGTGCATCAGTGATATTTCTCCATGGTAAAACATAATTTATTTTAATATTGTCATCCCATAGAGTTTCTTCTTACACAGAGAATAAGAATATTAATGAGAGAAACCCATCTGGTACAATGAAGGGTAGGAATGGAGTAGTTTCATTATGTCAATCCCATCATTTTGCATGTGAGTGTCACTGTATCAGACAGGAAGGTCTTAGAGGCTATGAAGTTGGGTGAGCTGAAACTCCTGATTCCGGCATAGATTTCCCACAAACAGATGGGGTGGAGACAGAGGAACAGGTTGAGTCATAAAGCAAATTTATAAAGCAGAATCTAGTGTGGTAGCAGTGGGCTCTAGGAATGGATTTTGTGGATAGGGGAAAAAGGTGAGATGACATGGATGGACTGCAAGGCGGTGGCACATGGAATCGGGAAGGGGATCCAGAGGCTATGACAGCAACAAGGCAGGCATGTCTTCCTGGAGCCAAAATAGAATTTGTCTTAGTCGAGCGGGTGGTGGCAGTGGCCATGTATTCACTGGGATGGGCCCCAGGGGGAGGGGAGCCGAGGAGTGAGAGTCAGGAGAGGAAGGACCATGGGTGTGGGGATCCCCGTGCTAATTCTCGGGGGATCAGTTTCAGGAGCAGGTTCTTAAACATCCACTTGCCTGGGTGTCATGAAGTTACTGAGTATGTATCGATCAGAGTGAGAACGGTGATGTGGGGTGTTCCTAGGAGAAGAAACAGGGCCCTGCCAGTAACCCCTCTCTCTCATCCCACTCTTCCATGTGGCCTCCCTGGCCTGTAGCCTGGATGTCAGCACTCTTGTCCTGCGCTGGGAGCCAGGCCTAATGCATAGAATACTCAGGAATTCTTCCTGCACTTTTAATTCAAGCAAGTAAGTCATAATAGAGGTTTATTTAGCATAAAACTTACGTTTCTGAAGATATGAACTGTGCAATTCGGTGCACCAGCCGAGGTGCTTTCTCACATTGTCAACCCCTGGTGATCCTCAGGTCCTGCCCCATGGCACAGCTGGCTGCCTGTCTCTGCCGAGATCCCTGCCTTCCCCTCCAGAGTCTACTGTGTCCTGGAGATGTGCTGTGGGCAACCAGGCATAGGGCTTGTCTCTCATAAAATAATCAGAGAAGGAAATGAAGAGCTGCTTTATGGATGTTTGCATTTCTTTTTTTTTTTGTCAATTATGGTAAAAGAGAGACAATTAAGTTTGAAAGGGTTTAAATCAGAGGGGAAAAAGGGAGATTATATGGCACACTTGTTCTATGACACCTGCAATTTCTACAAGTATAAAGATAGATAGTTTTATTAAATATAAGGACAGTACAGGTACAAACGAACACCTGACTTCTTCTACAAGGTGACATTATGATAAAATATATACATATATACACACAATTGTTAAGGGTGGCTTGCCTGTTTCACAGTGGTATAGTTATTTCTGGCTTGATTGCCTTTTGCTTCAGAGTCTTTCAGTATAATTGCAGCGGTGTTGTCAGGTAGCATGGCAGAGCTGTAAATGTGGGCAGCACATCTGAGACGGGTTTCAAAAGAAGATTCCCAGGCCCACCAGTCCCGAGTCTAGCAAGGCTGATTAGAGGCACCGCTGCAGAGCAGGGAGCTAAGAATGGATTCTCAGGTGCTCTTGTACTGGTTCTGGACGCTGCTGTATATTTACAATGTGGTGGTACATTTGTGGCTCGTTGGGTCCTTCCTGGTGGATCTTGGAGATTCATATCATGAGCAGAAAGTTTTGGTGGTGGCACAGATGGATGAGACTCTGTTTGTAGAAATTTCAGAAAATGTTCTGAGAAAGAACTATGAAGTACACGCTGTCGACTAGGTTTCAGAGATGTATTGGGAACACTTTTTGATCCTCCTCCAAGCCAACCACTCATCCACCTGGTAACTGCACCCTGGCCATCAGTGAACAACTCTTCCATTTCCTCCTTTTTCATACCCAGACTGCTTCCCATTAATCTTAATACCTCAGAACGCTTGGTTTTTGGTGCCTGAAAGTATCTAATAAAGAGCTTTCTCATTAGGACTTTGTCCACTTTTCCTTCCGTGCTCTTTAGTACGTTCGTCAATTTCTTTTGTACCTCATCCAGCCTTTCTTCTTGGTATGCATTTTGTGTTTTAAGATTTTTAACTTGTTCTTCCTTCAGAGTTAACTGTTCTCTCAGTCTTGTTGCTGAGTCCAATGCAGCATTCGCCTCATCCAAACGTTCCTGTAATGATGAAAGTTTTCCTCCCAGATTTTCTGCCTTTGTCTTCCATTCCCCCAGAAGGTTGTTTTGCTTTGCTAGTTTGGCAGAATACATGGCTTTTTCCTCTTGCTGGAAACGGTCTAGTACCCCCTGCAGGTTGGCTAAGGAGAGAGCATACTGCTTTACTTGTTCTTGTGAGATGGAAAGCTGCTGTGCAGTTTCATCCCTCTGTGCAGAGACTGCATTCAGTTGGAGCTGCAATGATGCTACCTGCAAACTGGCTTGACGCCTTGCGTCCGTCATTGCATCAGAGGATGAAAGTAGCTTGTCTTCCAGTGCTGTGACTTTCTTTCTTAGGCTGTTCTCCCTGTCTTCTGCAGCCAAAGCTTCACGAGTAGAAGAGTCTTGTGATTCTAAAACATGCTTATGCAGGCTCTTTAGCTCCCAGTTTAAGTGTAATTCCTTGTTATGTAAATGTTGTAGCTCATTCTGCAGGGCACTGTTTTCCATTTGTTTCTGTTTCAGGGCCAACAGGACTTGATCTCTCTCCTGTTGAAACACAGCTGCCTTCTCCTGCATGGATTTCACTGCATTTAAAAGCTGATCTAACTCCCCAGTCTTGTCCTGTTCCTTTCCTTTGAGTAGTTGTTCCAAAACAAGAGCCTTCTCCTTCATTGCCTGGCACTCAAACTCCCTTTCTTGCAGCATGATTGAAATCATGGTATTAGCCTCTTGTAATGCTTGATGTTCTGTTTCCTTTACTCTGGATGTTTCTGCTATTTTTTCATTTTCCTCTTTCAGTTTAGAAATGTCTATTTCTAAAATTAATATTCTCTCCTTCAGGTTTGTCACTGCCTGCCTTAAAAGTTCATTTTCCTTCACTTTGTTAGTGAAATTCTCATTTAACGAAAGGAACTTGGCACTGTTGGCTTCGATTAAGAGGTCTTTTTCCTTAAGTAACTTTTTAAAAACATCTTGTTTGTCCTTTATCTCCTTAACTTCTGGATCATTTTGTTCATGTTCTTTTCCTTCTAGCTCTGGGGTGGCAGCAATTAAATGACATAATCTGTGATTCTTTTCCTGTAGAGTGCTGATTGTTCCATCTTTTTCCTGCAGTGATTTTCTTAACTCTTGTTGAAGTAATTTAGAAGGCTCCCTCATTACATCAGATTTAGTGTCCCTAAGAGATTCTGCTGACTGTGAAACAGGTGATGGTCCAGAGGAGAGCTGTGGTAAAATGATATCAAATTTTCCTAAAAGAAGATCCTTGGTGTTGCAAAGCTGCCCTAGGCTGTGCTGAACTTGTGCTAATTTCTTCCCAAAATTTTTGAGTTTGCTTTCGTTCTGCTTGTACCGTTGGATTAGTTCAGTACGCTCTCCTTGGAATTTACAATTATTTTCACTGTCAACCAAAACCTGAGCCTGAAGTTGATGAAATTCCTCCTGTACTTGGGTTGACTCACAGTGTATGTTTTGTACTGTGGTCATCACTTGCTGTTTCCACCCTTCCATTTCCTTTACTTGTTGCTTTAATTTATCCCGTTCCTGCAGTATCTCCTCAAAGTGATGACTGTTAACACCTCCGTCCTCGTTACCAGTGCTGGATGCATGTAAAACAGTCAGTAAAGTCTGACATTTCTGACTCAATGCATCTATTTCAATGTCTTTTTCTCGAATGATATATGATAAATTATGCACCGTTTCTCTAAACATATTCTGGTCACTACTTTCAAATCGAGTGCACAAGGTTTTATTTTCTTCTTGCAGCTTCCTAAGGACTGCTTCTTTGTCAGAGACTATGTCCACCATTTTGTGGTATTCTCTTTTTAGGTGGCTATTTTCCCTAGTCCTCTCACTGAGAACAGCTAATACGTGTTCTCTCTCCAGGACAAAGGCCTGCATTTGCTGTTGGAGATAAGCAGCATCCTGGGTGTAGGGAGCTGAAGAGGTTCTTGCATGAAGAGCTTGTATTTCCGAATCTTTCTGCTGGATTATGTGAGTTAGTTTCACAAGCTCCTCTTTGGACAGCTGATCAATCTGCTTTCTTAAAGATATATTCTTTTCATTTAGAATTTTAATCTCTAATTCCCTTTCTTTTATCCCCTTTACTAACATTTCAATTTCACCTTTAGATAAATCAAGCCTTTCCCTTCCATATTCTATTTTAAGGCTCTCAACTTTCTTTTCAACAGAAATATCCAAATTTTCTGTTTGAAGTCCCTGTCTTCCTTCCTGCATCTGGGTTCTGGCTTGTTCAATAGTGTCTTGCAAATTCCTTGTTTCCTCATCCTTCTCTAAGCAAAGCTGGGTCTGTGAGGTATTCATTTGCTCATGCTGGTATTGAAACTCATCCCTTTCCTTTTTGTGCTCCTCTAAAAACTGAAGCACTTGAATCTCACTCTGGTTTTGATCTTCAGTTGTCTTCTGATGATGTTGTGTTTCCTCTTGAAGATCACCCTTTACCATATACAGTTGAGATACGTCAGACTCAGTGGCTGGCTGCCGATTCTGCACCTGCTCCTGTAGCACAATCTGTCCTACTCTAAGATGACTGATGTCTACATCTTCCTCTTGTAATTCATTTTGGTAACTTGTAGATCGCTGCTTGACTTGAAGCTGTGAGGCTTCATGCTGCTCTTCTAGGTCTGCACAGTGTTTAAGTCTCTCATTCGCTGATTTTAAGGTTGAATGAATGGATTCGCTCTCCTCTCTGCTTGAGTTAGGTAAAGCTGCTTCCACGTCCTCCATGCCTTCCATTAGCAATCCTGTTGTCAAGTTTGACCTCTGTCCAGTGAGAAAAGCCAGGCTGCCCCTCACTCTGCCCAGAGTTTGTCCCAAGCTGGAGCCGAGGTCACCAAGCCAGGACGACATCGCTGTGGGTCAAGGACCTACACGGTCTGCTCTGAGTGAAGCAGCCGATGTGGTCAGACTCTCCCACCAGGTGTCCTCCAACTGCTGCCTTGACGGAACTAGTCCAAATCTAAGCACTCAGGATTCCACAGCACAGTGAGGGGTTGCTGGGCAACACCAGCTTCAGGGGCTCCCCCCAGCTGCCCGGCTCTGCCCAGAAACACCAAGACCTGGCCTGGGACTTGACCACAGGCCTCCACCAGTGACTCAGTCAGGTCCACGGAGCCTCCGCTCCTTCCCACACCTTCCCCCCATCTGAATGGGCTTTTTCTTCCTCTGCTTTCCTGACTTTCCCCGGTTCCACGGGCAACTCCTGCCGCCTCCACCCCAGTGCAGGGACACCTGCCCTGAGAGCAGCAGTGGCTTATTGGAGTCCAATTTTATGACAGTTGATTTTTAGTTTGTTTTCTCTACATTTTAATCTGTTTAGGGCAAGAATATGCCTCGTACTTATTTCTCTTAGAAGTATATTTTTTATTCAAAAATAAATATTTTGTAATACTTGGAAAGGAAAAAGTGAAAAAATAGAAAAAATGGAATTCATTTCAAATTTTTAAAATGTGTGTTCACCTCTTTTAGAAATGCGCAGTCTCGGGCAACATCCCAGATCTGCTGATTCAGAAACAACGTTTAAGAAGATAAGCAGGTGTTGTGCTCATTAACGTGTGAGAAGCTCAAAATTGTAACGATTTTAAGATGCAGCATTTTAATTATGGTATTTATTGACAGTCTTATTTTAGTACAAGTGCTGGACACTTTGCCTAGTGCTTCATATGCATTTTCTCATTTAATTCTCACACAGGCTATTCTAGCTCTCTTACCTTTTCTTACCAATTTTAAAATAAACTTGTCAATTTCTCCAAAAAATCAGTGCAATTTTCATTGCAGCCGTTCAATTTATAGATTAATTCAGAATAAACTGACATAACATTAAGGTTTCTAGCCCATCAAAAAGGTCTATCTCAGGCAGCGGACTTGGCCAAGTGGTTAGGGCATCCTTCTACCACATGGGAGGTCCGTGGTTCAAACCCCGGACCTCCTGGACTCGTGTGGAGCTGGCCCATGCGCAGTGCTGATGCGCGCAAGGAGTGCCCTGCCACACAGGGCTGTCCCCCTCGTAGGAGTGTCCCCCGCATAGGGGAGCCCCATGCGCAAGGAGTGCGCCCCATAAGGAGAGCCGCCCAGCACCAAAGAAAGTCCAGTCTGCGTAGGAATGGTGCCGCACATCCGGAGAGCTGACACAGCAAGGTGACAGAAACACGGATTCCAGCCCCTCTGACAACAAGAGGAGCGGACAAAGAAGATGCAGCAAACAGACACAGAGGAGCAGGGTGGGCGGGAGAAGGAGAGAGACATAAATAAATGAATAAATCTTTTAAAGAATTTTTTTAAAAAGAGAAAGTTATATCTCTCTGTTCATCTAGGTAGTCTATATTTTTCATTTAGGTTCTCTTTTATTTCTCATAGAGATACTTTATAGTTTGTAATTTTTTGAAAAAATATTTCCATTAGAAATTTGTGGTTTTACAGGACAGTCTTACATAAAATTAAGGATTTCCAAGTACTACCTCATCACCAAGCCATTGTGTTGGTATAGAAGTTTTGTTAGAATTCATGATAGTTACAATTAAGGAAAGAGTAATGAATTAATACATCTCCTTCAGTAAATCAGACTGAGATAAATTTATAGTTTTTTCACACATCGTCTTCAGCCCCTATTATTTTTGAGATATTCAGATAGTTGTGCGTGATATTGTAATGACATATACAAGCCATTGTACAGTTGTCAAAACATAGGTAATTGTGTGGTCCAAAATGTAAAGCGTAACGTAAACTATACACCACTCTTAGCAGCAATGCTTCAATCTGTGTTTATTTATTTATTTTTTAATTTTTTAAAAATTGATTTTGTAAAAATATTACATTAAAAAAATATGAGGTCCCATTCAACCCTGCCACCCCCACCGCACCCCTCCCCCCCCAGCAACACTCACTCCCATCATCCTGACACATCCATTGCATTTGGTAAGTTCAATCTGTGTTTATTAATTGCAACCAATATACCATATTGATGAAAGATGTTAATGGGTAAAAGTGTAGAAGCAGGAAGTTTGGGGTATATGGGAATCCCTGATATTTTTGATGTACCATTTATATAATCTAAAGCCCCTTTTATTTTCTTGTTACAATGTCTATAATCCATCATGTACCATAAGGTTCACTGTGTTGACATACAAGCCTTTGTGCAAAATGTCCACTTTCCTAGGATTCTCATGATGAACCTTCTTTAAAGCCTTTACCCCAGTGAAAACACTATTATTTTAGAATTCCCTGTTCATGTTTCACTCTTTGCTGCCACTGGACCTTTGCACATGTCATAGAACCTACCTGTCATATTCTTTATCCGCTCATATCTTGTGTTGTTTTTCTTTATTGATCTCTGTCCCTTTATGTTTCCTATCTGACTTGGAATCCCCTTCCTTTCCAGAACTTGCTCTTCCAGAAAAGCAACTCTCCTTCCAACTCTGACCATTCCCTTGCAGTTTGATCCCCTTAACAATTTATTCAATTTATAACATTCATAGATCTTGTATAATATATGAATCTTAATTCAGCAGTCCTGTCATCATATAGTGATTCCATTAACAAAAATGTTGTAGGTTGTACGTAAATGTAATATTTCTTTAAAAGGTTTGCATTATGCATTGGCAGTGATTCAACTCAATGAATTTGGATTTTTTTCCATGCTATATTTTAAGGAACATTATTATGCAAGTTGAGTTACATCTATAATTTGTTGGCTGTCAGGATGTTCTGGTGGATTCCTAAGAATGGTTCCCTAGACTGGTTTGGGTATGTTACTTTGGCCCTATTTCTATTCTTCCTTAGTATCATGTATTAGGTACAGCAATCAATAAATGCTAAGAGTGGTCAACCATGTGTAAGATCAGATGCCTTTGATTTAAAGATTGTGTGCCTTTGATTTTCCTGGTTTAGATTCCTGTTTTTAAAATACTTTAGATCGTTTTGAAGAGAGGCTGTATCCATTTTCATGGTTGGCATCTAATTCAATGCGTAGTCAAAGAGTGACTCATTCTCGTTGCATATTTCCTGTTAAATCAATGTATATATGCCAGTCTTCCACTCACTAACCAAATATTTCTTCCCATTAGATGTATATTTTCATGTCGTTGGACTCAAAGCTTGGTACAATCACAGAATATTAGATATGGCATCAAGTCGTGGCTTTGCTACTCAGTAGCTGGGTGAACTTGACCATGCCATTTAATTTCTGCATTCCTGTTATTTTATCTGTGAAATGGGGGTGATATTTATTTCGCCACCTGCCACATATGATTATTGTAAGGATCAAAATGAAACTGAAGTTAATGTGACCTGAAGAGACTTGAGTGACTGAATCCTGAGGTTGCACAGCCAGGAGAGCAATAAAGCCAGGACTGAGCTGAGGGCTGCTTGTGCCTTGGTGACTGTTTCAACACAACTTTGTTCTGTACCTTGGTAGATAGTCTCTGTGTGAGTTTGTTGACATAAGCTTTGTGAAAGTGCTTTGTAAACTAGAAAGGACACAACCAATCCACGGTTCACAGGATGGAGGAATAGAATATGGATTAGAGTGGACTTACTGATATTCTATTCATGAACTATTGTGATTAGTAATGGAAGAAAATGTGGCATTGGTGTGGAGAAAGTGGCCATGGTGGCTGCTGGGTGTGGGGAATGAGAGGAAGAGATGAGATGTGGAGGTGTTTTAGGGACTTGGAGTTGTCCTGGGTGGTGCTTCAGGGACAATTACCGGAGATTGTATGTCCTCCCATGGCCCACTGGATGGAACGTGGGAGAGTGTGGGCTATGATGTGGACCATTGACCATGAGGGGCAGCGATGCTCAGAGATGTATTCACCAAATGCAGTGAATGTCTCATGATGACTGAGGAGAATGTTGCTATGGGGGGAGGAGGGCGGTGGGGGGTATATGGGGACCTCATATTTTTTGAATGTAACATTAAAAAAATAAAGACAAAAATAAAAAATAAAAAAAGAAATAAATGTAAGTTGATAGTTTCTTATATGTCTGTCAAAGAATTTTGTTATTTTCCAAATGTTTGTCTAAATTCAATGATGTCCATCATAGAGAGGTTCTTTATTTTAATCTACTTAAAAAAAAACATACAAGTGTTTTCCCCTTCCCCTCCCTACCTTCTCCTGCCCTGCTTTTTTTTTTTTTTTTAAATCTGTATTCTTCTGTATCTATTTCTCTCTCTCTTTCTCTTTTTGTCTTTTCTTCTCGTTTTTTCTCCTCTAGGATTCTTTGGGATTCGCTTCTGGGGACCTCTGATGTGCAGAGAGGTTCCCTGTCAGTTGTGGCACTTCAGTTCCTGGTTTTTTCTGTGTTTCTCCTTGACTCTCCCCTCCATCTCCCTTTTTTTTCTTGTTGCATCATCATCTTGCCGTGTGACTCACCCGTGTTGCCACTGGCTCACCATGTGGGCACTTGGCTCGCCACGTGGGCACTCACATAGGCACTTGGCTCGCCACGTGGGCACTCACACAGGCACTTGGCTCGCCACGTGGGCACTCACACAGGCACTTGGCTCGCCACATGGGCACTTGCGTGGGCACTCGACTTGCCACAGCGGCACTTGGCTCGCCACGTGGGCTCTCGTGCAATCACTCAGCTCACCACACAGGCATGCTTTCTCTTCTTCTTTTTCACCAGGAGGCCCCAGGGATCAAACCCAGGTCCTCTCACCTGGTAGGCAGAAGTCCTATCACTTGAGCTACATCTGGTTCCCCCGAGTGTTTTTGTTAAGTTAGCAATATCTAAACAATTTATTACTTAACACATCTTGGAACTTACAAAAAATATACTCTATGCTTCCCTGAGTCTATCGAGTTTCTTATCTCAATATGTTTACCTTAAACATGGTCCCCCAAATAATGTATGTATATTCTTCCTAATTATATCATTCCTTCAGTGGAAACAGTGAAAAGATAAGTTCTTCTCAGTATGTTAACCTTAAAAGATAAATACTGTATGTATATCCTGCATATCTTCATTGGTCTTTCAGTGGAAACAATGGAAAAATAACTGGACTGGCTTAGCTTGTCTACATTCATCTTGGTAGTGAGTCTGTCTGCCTTTCTACAGATCCATTGTTATGGTGTATCCTTTTTCCCGGGTGCACTGTCAGCCAAATTTCAACACAGTCTTCTCTTTTTGGTCAGTTGTACTAGGCTGCTTGATAGTACATGTCCATTCAGTGAGTCTCAGTGGATGTCTTTTTGGGTTTTTTCCATCTACTGAAAGTAGCTCAACATTTCTACCTGATATATTCTTACCTTGTGATTTTTAGGTAGAGGATATTTCACCAAATTACAAATCAATGACTTGTGTCTGAAGTTAGCATTTGTACTAACCATCCCATTTCCTCAAATTCTTTTAAAAAATTATTTGTATTGTGGCAACCTATGTAACATAAATTTTGTCATTTTAACCATGTTTATGCCTGCAATTCAACAGCATTAATTACACTGGCAATGTTATACTGCCGTTACCACTATCCATTACCAAAACTTTTTCATCACTTCAAACAGAAACTCTGTGTCCACTAAGCAATGACTGCCCTTTCCATCTCCCACTGGCCCCTGGTAACCTCTAATCTTCTCTTTTTCTCTATGGCTTGGTTTACTTTAGCTGTTTCATGGTAATGGACTCAGAATATTTGTCCTTTTATGCCTTGCTGCTTTCATTTAACATAATGTGTTGAAGTTCCTTCCATGTTAGAGCATAAATCAAAACTCCTTTTTATGACTAAATAATATTCAACTGTATATGTGTACCACAGTCTGTTTACCCATTCAGCTGCTGATAGACATTTGGGTCATTTTTACCCTTGGCTATTGTGAATAATGCTCTTCTGAACATTGTTGTCCAGTTATCTGAGTCCCTGTTTTCAGTTCTTTTCAATATATACCTAGGGACAGAATTTCTGGGTCATATGGTAATTGTATGTTCCACTTTTTGAAGAATGGCCAGATGGCAGCATTTTACATTCCCACTGTCAATTCAGGAGGGTTCTGT